>NW_026014509.1:87500-102500 GCF_020379485.1 Brassica napus
TCCTTGAACAATCACACTTAGGCTCAGTATCTATGGTCTACGACACATAGCACTAGGCACACACTTCGTCATGACTCTAATCTCGAAGCTATCAACACCAAGGTTGATATCTAGAAGCATCACATCAATACTCTTACTCCAGCAACATGACTATTCATACTAGTGTTCGGCCATCGAACCATCGTCATGAAACATGATCCGACCACTAGACTAGATAAGCCATCGTCCACTTAGCATGTACTGATATAACCGGCCTTCCATTGCCATCATGTGGGTCTACGCCCTAAATAAGGCATATGGCGCCTATCCTACTCACCAACTCGAAGTTGATTGTAAGATATCCTACTTAGCCTTTGCGGCTAGAACCATCCAACCATAATCGGATCATCCATAGTCCCGTCTAACCGTATGGTTAAGAGCTAGGTGCGATCGGCCAGTTATAAGTCCAGACCAAAGGCTCACGGACCTTCTTACCTGATCCGACCCAAAGCCTGGATCCATACAACAGAGTAAGGCCCAAGACCAAACCGGATTTCCTTGCAACCAATCAGACCTTGCGACACAACACAACGGTTAAACAAACCGTCCGTCCGTTCGACTATGCAGCCGCGGACTGTCCACTTGGTTCGGCCTAAGCCTTAAACCAATGTCACCGTTTGGAACTCACACCCTTTGGGAACTAGTACCCTTTTGACACACGTGCCTCTTGGCAACTCATGACCCTTGGCAACTCACATCCATTCAGATGTTCCGACCGTTCGACCTAACCGTCTGTATGGACTGTCTGGTCCGTGCGTGTGTCCGGCCTATGGCCAAAACACCACGCCTTAACCTACACAAGTCATGAACCATTGTGACTGTTCAGGAAGGGTTACAAACGTTCAGAACAGAACAGAACCGCCCTTATCCAATCGGATCACCTGAGGCCGGTTTAGACCATGCGCGCACCTAACTCGACGGTTATGGACTGCAGCCGCATTACTCAACCAGAACCACGGTTATAACCAATCCCAACATATACACAATGCCACGCCAATGTACAGAAGGAGTAGAAGAAGAATTAGATGAAAAGAATAAGAAGAATGGGACACAATCCAAACGCCCATGAGTAGACCGGTTTGGACTGCCCGATGATCTTAGCCGATGAGTCGGTGGTTACCCCACTGACCCTATTGGATTGAACCACGGCTTTGGAGTCCTTCTCCAGACCTTTCTATATACCCTGGGTATTCATAACCTCACGGCATCCTCTCTCCTAAACCGTTCTCCTTGCCGGAGATACTAAACCACCACAACTGACCCTTTTCCGGCCGATCTCTCTCTCTCTCTTTCTATTTGGCCTCTGCCTTTTGTTTCCTACGAAACTGATTGAATGCCATGATCTCTTGTCGTGCATCCTTTATATAGGCAACCAAAGGTCATGTGCGAAGAGTCACATCCCTTCGAAGCATCCTTCTAGGACAGATCTTGGCCATCGATTACAATCAACGGTCCAGATCGTACCTGTTCGGATATAGAAGGCTCCAGACCTTCTAGGCACGTCTAACCCAAGCCAAAACTTGGTACTCAAGCCCACGGCCTTCCCACAAGAGCCCAATGACTCATGGACCACACGGCCGGACCTCATGGCCCGCAACTGACCCGGACCCAGACCATCGGCCTGAAACTCGAACAGTCTGTGTACCTGAGATGAGCTGGCTCCCAGCTGACCCAACTGAGTGAGCTAGTAGTCCAGCTAGTGGAGCTGACTTAGTTTGGATCGAGCTAGAGTGAACTTAGTTTAGCTTCATTGAGCTAACCGAGCTACTCGTTCACTTCGTCCAGCTATCGTCTAACTCGTCCTAGCTTGTTCTCTTCATCCTATTCAATCCGTCTAAGGCCTTTGGTCCATTTATTAACATAGACTGAGCTTTCCCATGATCCATTCTGATCATTTCACTCATCCCACCTTGTTCACGATCAATTCTCTTGATCTGAACCAAGGCAATCTCGTTATCGAAACGTCTAGGCCCTTTGTCAAGATCCCGGGACGGGGATGGGACAAGTCTCCCCCACTTGAGATGGATTCGTCCTCGAATCCAGTGGTGGTTATACATTGTCTCATGAAAAAATGTCCCAACTGAACGTAGTCTCGTTTTGAACATGGAACAGAACAACTTGATTCTTTAAGAACCAAATGAACTCTCCAATGATCAAATCTCTTTGACCATTGATGTACCAGTCTCCCCCATTTTGGATTCAGCAGACTTAAAACCCAAGGCCAAGCCAAATTACGAAAATGCCCTGACGAGTTTTTAACCTAGTAGATTATATACTGTCTAAGTGTTTTGACGGCAGAGAGACCTTTTTTTGTTACAAGTTTCACTTTGTGAGAAGAGAGAGTTTTGGAGAGAAGATCACTTGTGATTGGAACTCGTTGTTATCATTTCTTTACTTCTTTACTATGAGTTTCTATTTCTTCATTGTTATGAATTGCTTTGCTATGTCTGAGTAGTTCAATTATTAGATCCAGGGTTCAGATAGGTTTGTGGGATTAGCCCCAAACTATAGATCTGCCTTGTTGTGATATTCATGATAGATTTGTATTCATTGCTTGTTTTAGCCTTGCTAACTAGAACTTGATCATAGGATTGCATATTCAAGCACCCTTGTTATCCCATCCTGACATCTATCTATCATATTAGGACTGCTAGAGAGGGCTAACCGCCAATTTAGTATCTTAGTAGGGCATTTCATACTCGCGCATAGGCATGGCTAGAACCCGTCGATCGATGTCCTCAACTGACTATCGATCAACGTTGGCAAAAGTGTATCAGTTGACGTCCCAATTGGACCATCGATCGACACTCTTTCGTTGTCGACATACTAACCGTTGAGACACGAGATCTAGCCTGTTAACCAGTGAAACATGCGACAGCTGATCACTGAGTTAAGCGGTTGAGCTCTAATATACCATGCATGCAACAAATAGGCATCTATAGGTATTATAATCTCCAACACCTGAATAGTGGCCCTGCATCTAATATCATTTCCAACCAAGTTACACTTACTAGTTACTTCGCTTGTTACTATTGCCATTTCATTTAACCATTTACAACTCTTAGAATTAATAAACACTAGATTTAATTGTTCCCTAGCTCCTTGTGGATTCGATCCCTAAGTACTACATCTGAACCTCTTTTGATGAGTGTTGGGGTCAAAAACGGTTAAGACAAATTTAACATTCAAAACGTCCGAGGAAGAAAATAAGAATTTCTCCGAAGAGTACTTTTCGAAATAGACTCTTTCTTACGAAAAAGCTTTACGGAAGAAAGAATTGAGATGTCCGACGAAAGCTCGAAAAGGGTCGTTACGCAGCGACCGAGCGTCCGTCCCGCTCGGTCGCTACGTAGCGACCGAGCGATCGTCCTGCTCGGTCGCTACGTAGCGACCGAGCTCAAGCCAAGGTTCGGTCGCTACGTAGCGACCGAGCGCTCGTCCCGCTCGGTCGCTACGTAGCGACTGAGGGCTCATCCCGCTCGGTCGCTACGTAGCGACCGAGCTCAGCCAAGCTCGGTCGCTACGTAGCGACCGAGCGATCGTCCCGCTCGGTCGCTAAGTAGCGACCAAGCTCGACCAAGCTCGGTCGCTATGTAGCGACCAAGCTCGAGCCAAAGCTCGGTCGCTACATAGCGACCGAGCGATAGTCCCGCTCGGTCGCTATGTAGCGACCGAGCTCGAGCCAAAGCTCGGTCGCTACATAGCGACCAAGCGATCATCCCGCTCAGTCGCTACGTAGCGACCGAGCTCGGCCAAGCTCGGTCGCTACGTAGCGACTGAGCGATCGTCCCGCTCGGTTGCTACGTAGCGACCGAGCGATCGTCCCGCTCGGTCGCCACGTAGCGACCGAGCTCGGCCAAGCTCGGTCGCTACGTAGCGACCGAGCGATCGTCCCGCTCGGTCGCTACGTAGCGACCGAGCGCTCGTCCCGCTCGGTCGCTACGAAGCGGCCGGGCTCGAGCCAAAGTTCGGTCGCTGTGTAGCGATTGAACCTTTCCGAACATCGATACGACACCAGTTCTTGCATTCTCGTCAAACCTTCGAATGCTATCTCCCGAAGACCGTAGCAAGCTCAGTCCATGTTTTCCGCTATTCCGATTCATCGATCAAACTTCGCGGATTAGAAACCGCGGAAAAACTTGTAGTAAACGTGTCGAGTCGGAAGACGGCCCAAAGGGACCTAAAACACGACTCGAGGCCCATCCTACGATTTTTCCAAACCAAAAGCCCGTAAACCATAGCATGGTTCACGCTTGGCCCACAAGGAAGGATAAAGGTCAAGTTTCTACGGATAAATACGGAAGTTTTGAAGATAATTGTGAAGATCGGGAAAATGGAATATCTCCATTTTTATGCTATGCCGGCTTAAGGGCAGAAGAGTAAAAGCGTAAACCGACCTTGGAGCTAGTATATAAGGAGTCCTAGGCGAGGAGCAAGGGAGAGAATTTTTTCAGAGCAAACTTAGCATTTAGAGCAATTTAGGCAATTTTCCGTTTTTGTTATTTCGAGCTGCGACTCAATTAGGTTTAGCCGTCTTAGGGTTGCTAGAACTAGGAATCTCGCCGACAGCTCTCGAGCCCAGGCTTATACCTTGTTGCAGATTAGGGTTTTTCTAGTTTCCTTATTTAAACGGAAATCGACAGTGCGAATTTCGGTTCCCACAATGAGAGTAACACTCCTTAGGGTAATTTGAGTGGTATCAAATTTGGCGCCGTTGCCAGGGACCTTTGATCGCCATTAGATTTAGTTTTTTTGATTCTTATTCTTTTCTCTACCCCCTTTCTAATAATCTTTTTCTTGTCTTTTCAGGTGCATGCCCAGCTGTACCAGAAGCAACAAGGAGAAAGACTTGCTGTTCTCACACGATCCTGCTCATTTGGAACGCACCATCCGTAGAGGTCAACGTTCAACATCGCTCGACGCAACAACATCGTCGTCGATCGATACGTACAACCAACCGTCGACCGACACCAGACCTTCATCGTCGATCGATCCCAATCGTTCGACAATGATCGATACTACACTGCGTACGCCGATGGATACCATGCCGTCATCTGCTTAATGCAACAGGACTGTAATCCCTGATTCTAATGCTACAGGAGCTGCTCAACCTGTAGATGAGGACGCTCGATCGAAACCACTGGCCGACTACAATTGCCCAGATGAGTACTATTCCAACAGATCAGCTATTCGACTTTCGGAGATCCAGAAGCAGAATTTCGAGCTGAAGCCTCAATACTACACTCTCGTGTCGCAGATACCCTACTCTGGGTTACCGCACGAGCATCCTATGGATCATCAGGAACGGTTCGAGGATCTAATCGCTGCTATTCGGATGGAAGGAGTCCCCGAAGACTACCTGCTGTGCAAGCTCTGCAGATACACGCTGAATGGAGAAGCGATGCACTGGCTTAGGCAGCAACCCACTGGATCTTTAACATGCTGGGCTGACATCAAGAATGCTTTCTTACGAAACTTCTTTAATGAGGCGAGCGCTGAAGAACTTCGGAACAAAATTTCCACATTCTCGCAGGACGCTGGAGAGTCCTTCAAAGATGCGTGGAATAGATTTAGGTTCTTCCAGCGAGACTGTCCACACCCCAGATTTAACGAAGTGCAGCTGCTAAGCACTTTCTTCCGAGGTCTCGCCTTACAGTATCAAATGGCTCTTGATACGGCGAGTGAAGGAAACTTCACTACTCGGAATCCGTTGGAAGCTGTGAGACTTATCGAAAACCTTGCTAACAACAGCAGCACAAAAAAAAACTGACTCTGAACGGAAGAAGTCTGTAGCCTCTATCGGGAAGGAACAGATGGACGAAGTAAGAGCTAAGTTAGATGTGGTGCACGAACTTCTTAGGAAGCAAGTCTGTTCATCTGAAGGAGAAGTTGCAGATACGGAAGGAGAAGAAAATGTGAACTACATCGGAGGTACCGGATTCCAGAAATTTGGAAACCAGGGCGGAAACAGAAACTTCTTTGGAAATGGTCAAAGAAGTAACCAAAGTTCACAATTTCAAAAACCCTTCAACAACAGCAAAAGCTACTCGAACTCCTACTACCAGATTCCACCACCCCAGACTCAGGAAAGCAAGATCGAAGAGATGCATGATCGAGTACTGTTGGGACAACAACAAATCACCGTGGATTTTAATGGTAAAATAGACTCTGCCTACAACAATCTGAACAACAAAATCGAGACCTTAGGGACTCAGGTGAGAAAACTTGAAACGCAAGTAATTCAGACGGGCGAGACTATAAAAAGGCAAGAAGCTTTCGCTAGAGAGGCAGGAGCCGACAAAGGGAAACACCACGTAAATGCCATCATAGATGATGATTTCTGGCCAGTGGTGAGAAATGAAAAGCTTGAGGAAGGAGACTTCGAAATCGAAAGCTCCATGAGTCTCGGCGGATCCCAATGGTGTCGACCGATGTCGATGAACTCGCATCGATCGACAGACCATGACGAAGATCGATGGATGGATTACTCCAGTCACTGATCGACGTCGTCCGCTAAATCGACTGAATGCAATGCAGTTCGAATTCTAACTCATGAGGAATTCGCAGCTAAGCATCCTCACCCACCCTCCCCTTTCTATGATAAAATTGATCGACCGGTTAAGCTAACCATCGATCGACAGAGTGAGTCCGACGTCAATCGTCACAACACACCTCCCATCGATCATACCGAGTGCGGTTACCCTCAATCGATAATGATTATATCAACACACTCAGACCACCACCTAAACCATTAGCTACCCCACCCGAACCAAAACCCAACCCTTTAAATAGTTCACCAGAACCAGTTCAAGAAGAACAAGAAACTGAAGGGAGAAAGTTAAGGAAAAGAAAGGAGAAAATTCCTAAGAACCTTAAGAGGGAAGCTAACGAGAAGGAGATGGATGGTTTCACTAAAAGAATCCTCAGAATCCCAATCGAAAAAGCTTTTGATGAAGCTTACTTCACACACCGGTTGTGGATGTTCTTCAGAGAAACAAGGGTAAATGAGGAGGACATTAGGAGAATGTTTCATCAAGTACGAGAGAAGATGAAACACATGATCACATTGACAAAGAAGAGTGATCCTGGGAAATTTGCAATACCATGCGTAGTCAAGGGTGTTGAATTTCCCCATTCAATGTGTAACACAGGAGCATCAGTTAGTATCCTCCCTTGGATCATGGCAGACCAGCTTGGTTTGACCATCGGACCTTCAACAGAATCCTTCACATTCGTGGATCTTTCAGAAAAACAATCAGGAGGTATCATAAGAGATCTGGAGGTGTAGATTGGTAATGCCCTTGTCCTTGTAGATTTTCATGTCCTAGACATCGAGCTTAACTGGAACTCTTCACTTCTGCTTGGAAGATCTTTCCTAGGTATAGTAGGAGCCGTATGTGACATGAACAAAAACAAATTGTGTCTGACGCTGATAGACCCCAACATCCACTACGACCCCATCCGACCTAAGAGAAAGGTTATTAATTCTGTGGATAACGAGAAACAACTTGGCTTCATTGGCGCATGCCATTGTGGAGCAGAGTATGAATGGGAGTACGAAACAGAGTACTCGGAATCGATCGACACCCCCACCTTTCCATCGATCGATTCCAATGAGTCAACAGTGACTGATGACCGCAACAACACGTCACTTGACGTAAAACAGCCAGTTGACCATTTCACTCCACCTAATCATTGTTACCCCCCCACTTTGCCTTTCAACCTCCAATCAAGAGAGGACGTGATGATTATTCCATAGCCAGTTGGGCAGACAGTGGTTTCCATGAAAGTTTTGCAGTTGACACTCTAATTACTTCATCTAACGAGGAATATACAGAGGAATACGATGAGGATTATTGGAAAGAACGTGCAATAGAAATGTCTTTGCAGGATGAAAGACTTGAGACACATAAGTTCACCAGCACGTTTCCAACATCGATCGCCGAAGTGCACTCCACATTGGCCGATACCCACCCTGCTTCCACAAAACAACCGCTCACATCGATCGACACACGTACTGGAACATCGATCGATATTCGCGCCGCATCGAAAATTCAGAAGCAGGAGAAGATTCCCTCTCCAACTAGGTTTAGAGATACCTATATAAAACATTTTGCACCCCCGAAACAACCTACACACACCAGAACAGACACACAAGCAAAAAAGATGAATACTCATCCATCTACATCAACAGGAAAATCCATGAAGAGCAATCATCTCAATAACAAAAGTTCTGCAGAAATTACTCTGCCATCGATCGATGCATCTGTATCTCATCGATCAAAACTACTCTAAACCCTAATCTTTCTATTTCTAAATTCACTGATAATGCAAACATTGATTACGGTTTTCTAACATCTGATGAATTTGGTATTTTCAGGGACCCATATAGCAACACACGTGCAATGGATGGAAGGATTTTACAAGTGTCCGGAGAGGACATAGCAGATATCCTTCAAGTAGCCAATGGACCTGACAACCTATTCTCACAGCAACGTGGCACTCCAGACGTCATTCAAACAGATCCTAACAACCACGTAGGAGTCGCCACAACAGAAATCAATCCGGATCTATCACGCCAACAAAAAGGGCAAGTAACGATCGATGGGACAACTGAGACATCGATCGACAGGGTAAGACCAACGTCGATCGATAGGGATGACCCGACATCGATCGATAGACGTTACGAATTTGGAAACCGCGCTTTTCACATGTACGGAGCCAGAAAGTTCACTTGGGAACGAAGGGACAAGTATGGAGTCTACAGAGATGAGTGTGGACACGCACGAGGCGTAGCTGGTGAGATGATAGCTGTCACAAAGGACGACATCAGGAAATTACTGGAAAGAGCATCTCTTTTTGAAGAGAGCCACATCTGTCTTCCAGAACATGCCACTTCCTTCACACTCACAAGACTGGCACCAGAACTCTACACCAAAGATGAAATCAATGAGATGGTGTTTGGTATTTGTGGAGCTCAGAAGCTACGCCAGATAGGAACCGAACTGTCTCACGACGTTCTTAACCCATTGGTAAAAGATACACATCAACCTTTGGATAGAGGCTACAATGAGCTTTTCAGAAGTATGGCAGAAATGCGGACAGAAATTGAGAGTTTACGTCAGCAACTTGAGAAGGAAGCAACGACCTCAACATCGATCGACGCACCAAATGCACCATCGATCAACGTCAGTCTTCCTACAGCCCAGATCCCTACAGAACCGCAATGTTCAGCACAACCCAAGGATGAATGGGAAGTCTCATACATCAACACAAGGATAAACGACGTGTACTACCCTCTCAACAACAACGTGGACTGGCTGAGCACAAAAATCGAGCTACTACAGCAAGATCTGGATACCATTCGCAAGAAGGACCAACAACCAGCCACATCGATCGATATGTGTATTATCACATCGCTCGACGCTAAGGTCTCAACCATGAATGAGAGGCTGAGGACTTACGAGGACATGCATGACCGCTTTATATCACCAGTCATGACAGATTTATACAAATTGTCTAGTCAATTACTTCATGCCCAAAGGGATATTGATAACATTACTAATCAAAATTTTTTGCAGGCAAAATCTACATCGATCGACAGGCTACGAGGGCCTTGGATCGATGGCAAGAATCCTGTGGAGTTACTTCCCTACACAGCAGCAGAGGTTGATGAGATCACATCCAAGATTTACAGTGCTATAGACAACATGGAGGAACGACTTGACAGACGCTACGATGACATATACTTTCCATTCGACAACAAAATCAATGGACTAGACAGCCACGCAGAATGGATACAGAAAGAAGTCAAAGCCATTCAGAGGCAACTCGCAGCTTAACACCAGATATCAGCATCGATCGACAGGACGCGAGCGAAATCGCTCGACGGTAAGTCGCCGAGATCGACCGACGCACACATGATCGCATCGATTCGACGCCGAGTCTACCCCAGCCGGCGAGCAGCTGATAAACAAGAAGATAAAGTCAATGAAAAAGGAACTGACAGAACTTTCAGCATACGCCTATGACAACATAGGCTGGCACAAGGTCAGCATTGACAACATTCAAGATAGGCTACAAAACATCTCCAATGTACTTGAGAAGATGGATGACAAATGGACAAGAAATGATGAGGGCACAAGAAGTTTCATTGCATATTGGTCCAGAATGTGCAGAGATGACGTGGATGCTTGTTTCCCAACAAGCAGCTGTTTCACCACCAAATAGCCAATCACTACCACAGTCAAGCTAAATGACTATAACCAAGCGCTGAGTGGGAGGCAACCCACTATTAGGTATTTTAGTTTGGTTTTATTAGCTAGCATTTATTTACTTTCATTTTATTTCTTTCATATTTAGGAGACCCAAGTAGGAGGATCTGAATATCGACCGCCGACGAGACGTCGACATCGCTCGACATGGACAAACACACGACGATCGATGTAACATATTCCCATCGATCGATATATAATTCTGTCAGATGTATCTTCCCTACTTGTTACATTTCGTACATCATGAACTATTCAATCATAACTCCGGCTGAGTTACACTGGGACAGTGTAATTTAAGTCCGGGGGAGATTTACTGATATAATTTATTTTATTCTTATATAAAAGGAATTTTAATAAATTATGCTTAGCTATTGAAAATAAGGACTATGATCTTATATTGATTTAAACTTGAATATCTAACCAATCTCTAGCACCATTTTAGATTTACATATTGCAGATAGAACTATAGATGCTAAAGCAGATCAACCTATCAACTACACACTTGCCTTGAAACGCATGAAGCAACCAAAGCTGATTTCCAACACTAAACCTGACATAACCGCTTGTCTTGGGGCTTGGTGTACATGGGATCGGATTCTTCAGACAAGTCTGGAAGGTAACGCCTGGTGTAGATTATTTATCACATTTTCTCTCTCTAAATTTCGACCCTAGAATAGTTAGTCTATTTCTTAAAAAAAAAAATAATAATAATAATAATAAAAATAAAAATAAGATCTATTGTTTACTTAGGATGAGTCTGAACAGGACTTGGTGGCTAAAACCATTAAGGCTTGATTCATAAAGATTCAAATAAAAGAGTTCGAAATGGGACTTGGAGCCGGCAATCTTCAAGGCTCGCTTTCGCAAAGAACTCTTGGATATAGGTCAAAAAGATGTGAACAGAGATTGGTGGCAACCACCATTAAGTTTTGATTCATGGAAGCCTGTCCAATCTTGGTCACTGATCCTGCAATGGAAGCAGACTTTGACTCAAGAGAAAAAATTAGAGAGAGAGAAACAACGAACTAACTTTTACCTGCAGATCCATATTTGTCTGAAATCCTTGCATCCTATGATCGATACTCCCAAGGTAAAGCATTCACTTTACATTTATGCTAAGAAATGAAGTCAGTAGAGGGGATGTCAGACGTGAATTGATGAGTTGTGTTATGTTAGAAATGGTTGCTAAGCTAGGATATTGCATATTGTGCTTCTGTGATTAGGACCTTTTAAATGTGGTTGCAAAATTGTCGAGGAAAAGATTTCTTGCTTTAAAATCTTAAGTCCCTAATATTTTCAAACCTCTTTCAGAGAGACTGCTTGTATGTTTTGCTTGAGGACAAGCAAAAGGGTAAGTCTGGGGGAGTTGATATACCTTGGATTTGACCCATTTTCATCCATGGTATATAGGTATTTACTATATATATATCTATGTTTTCTACTCTTCTAGGTATGTTTTCAGGTTCAGGTGCATTTCAGAGTAAAGCTATGACTTTGGAGCATTTTGGAGCTTAAAGGACATTTCACCCTAGCTGACCACGTAAAGGTCGACGAGAGGAAGAACAATCGATCGATGTGCATAAGTGCTGACGATCGATACCAGGAGATGCCTCGACAAATGAAGATTAATATCGATCGATGTACACAAGTACCATCGATCGATGTCGAGACATCAGACACGCGACATTTTGGATTCAGCAGACTTAAAACCCAAGGGTAAGCCAAATTACGAAAATGCCCTAACGAGATTTTAACCTAGTAGATTATATACTGCCTAAGTGTTTTGACGGCAGAGAGACCTTTTTTTGTTACAAGTTTTACTTTGAGAGAAGAGAGAGTTTTGGAGAGAAGATCACTTGTGATTGGAACTCCTCGTTATCATATCTTTTCATCTATACTATGAGTTTCTATTTCTTCATTGTTATGAATTGCTTTGCTATGTCTGAGTAGTTCAATTATTAGATCCAGGGTTCAGATAGGTTTGTGGGATTAGCCCCAAACTATAGATCTGCCTTGTTGTGATATTCATGATAGATTTGTATTCATTACTTGTTTTAGCCTTGCTAACTAAAACTTGATCATAGGATTGCATATTCAAGCACTCTTGTTATCCCATCCTGACATCTATCTATCATATTAGGACTACTAGAGAGGGCTAACCGCCAATTTAGTATCTTAGTAGGGCATTTCATACTCGCGCATAGTTTTGGCTAGAACCCGTCGATCGATGTCCTCAACTGAATATCGATCGACGTTGGCAAAGGTGTATCGGTCGACGTCCCAATAGGACCATCGATCGACACTCTTTCGTTGTCGACATACTAACCGTTGAGACACGAGATCTAGCCTGTTAACCAGTGAAACATGCGACAGCTGATCACTGAGTTAGGCGGTTGAGCTCTAATATATCATGCATGCAACAAATAGGCATCTATAGGTATTATAATCTCCAACACCTGAATAGTGGCCCTGCATATAATATCATTTCCAACCAAGTTACACTTACTAGTTACTTCGCTTGTTACTATTGCTATTTCATTTAAACATTTACAACTCTTAGAATTAATAAACACAAGATTTAATTGTTCCCTAGCTCCTTGTGGATTCGATCCCTAAGTACTACATATGAACCTCTTTTGATGAGAGTAACACTCCTTAGGATAATTTGAGTGGTATCACATAGTTCACCATCTTTCGGGTCCCGACAGGCATGCTCACACTCGAACCCTTCTCAGAAGATCAAGGTCGGTCGGCTGTGCACCCGTGAGGGATCCAGCCAATCAGCTTCCTTGCACCTTACGGGTTTACTCACCCGTTGACTCGCACACATGTCAGACTCCTTGGTCCATGTTTCAAGATGGGTCGAATGGGGAGCGCATGGGTCAAGCACTCTTTGACTCTCTTTTCAAAGTCTTTTTCATCTTTACCTCGCGGTACTTGTTTTCTATCGGTCTCTCGCCCATTTTTAGCCTTGGACGGAATTTACCGCCAGATTGGGGCTGCATTCCCAAACAACCCGACTCGTAGACAGCACCTCGTGGTGCGACAGGGTCCGGGAACGACGGGGCTCTCACCCTCTCTGGCGCCCCTTTCCAGGGAACTTGGGCCCGGTCTGTCGCTGAGGATTTTGCCCAACCACGTGCGGTAACACACGAGAGATCACCTTCCATCCCATATCCTCGAGAGAATGGGGGGACGACGATTTGTGACACCCAGGCAGACGTGCCCTCGGCCAGAAGGCTTGGGGTGCAACTTGCGTTCAAAGACTCGATGGTTCACGGGATTCTGCAATTCACACCAAGTATCGCATTTTGCTACGTTCTTCATCGATGCGAGAGACGAGATATCCGTTGCCGAGAGTCGTTTTAGAGTTTACATTGCAGAACTGCTTCCGAACAAACACCGTCTCCGGGTTGGCGAATGTAGGATGTTTAGTTGCATTTTCCTTGACACTTTTCGTGCGGGGGTTTGGTGATATCTGGAAGCTATGCGTGCGATTCAACCAAAACTGAAGTCTTGGGCATGGATGAACGCATAACCATGGAATCGGCAGGCACAGTAAGAAACCGGCCTACTGAGAGTGATGTTTCATCGTTTTCAGGTCGTTATGCGTCCAGGGTACGACAATGACCCTTCCGCAGGTTCACCTACGGAAACCTTGTTTCGACTTCTCATTCCTCTAAATCATAAGGTTTAGTGGACTTCTCGCGACGTCGCAGACGGAAAACCACCCACGTCGCCGTGATCCGAATACCTCACTGGATCATTCAATCGGTAGGAGAGACGGGCGGTGTGTACAAAGGGCAGGGACGTAGTCAACGCGAGCTGATGACTCGCGCTTACTAGGAATTCCTCGTTGAAGACCAACAATTGCAATCATCTATCCCCATCACGATGAAATTTCAAAGATTACCCGGGCCTGTCGGCCAAGGTGTGAACTCGTTGAATACATCAGTGTAGTGCGCCTGCGGCCCAGAACATCAAAGGGCATCACAGACCTGTTATTGCCTCAAACTTCCTTGGCCTAAACGGCCATAGTCCCTCTAAGAAGCCGGCCGTGAAGGGATGCCTCCACGTAGCTAGTTAGCAGGCTGAGGTCTCGTTCGTTAATGGAATTAACCAGATAAATCGCTTCACCAACTAAGAACGCCCATGCACCACCACCCATAGAATCAAGAAAGAGCTCTCAGTCTGTCAATCCTTACTATGTCTGGACCTGGTAAGTTTCCCCGTGTTGAGTCAAATTAAGCCGCAGGCTCCACTCCTGGTGGTGCCCTAACGTCAATTCCTTTAAGTTTCAGCCTTGCGACCATACTCCCCCGGAACCCAAAAACTTTAATTTCTCATAAGGTGCCAGCGGAGTCCTAAAAGCAACATCCGCTGATCCCTGGTCGGCATCGTTTATGGTTGAGACTAGGACAGTATCTGATCGTCTTCGAGCCCCCAACTTTCGTTCTTAATTAATGAAAACATCCTTGGCAAATGCTTTCGCAGTTGTTCGTCTTTCATATATCCAAGAATTTCACCTCTGACTATGAAATATGACTGTCCCTGTTAATCATTACTCCGATCCCGAAGGCCAACAGAATAGGATCGAAATCCTATGATGTTATCCAATGCTAATGTATACAGAGCGTAGGCTTGCTTTGAGCACTCTAATATCTTCAAAGTAACAGCGCCAAAGGCA
>NW_026014509.1:105000-142500 GCF_020379485.1 Brassica napus
TACCCCTTCGGGTACTGAGGGTAGGCTCAGAAGAGTGGATACCCCTTATATTGGCAAAACACTTTTTTTAATGTAAAAAAAAAATACTTCGAATTTGAATCTGATTGTTTGCATGCTTCATAGGAATGGTTAAAGCTATTTTCCGGTAAATTTTCATGATTTTCTTTTGCTTGTAACCATGTCTTTTGCATGCTACAAAGTTCAGGGTTTCGTGGTCTAAACGGATGTCTACAGCAACTTTTGATCAACACTTGACATCCTAAGTTCTTTGATGACATATTTTTGATGTTTCCTTTCAGAAAACTTTCTTGAAAAATATTAATTTTTGAATTATTGGCTTATCGGGTGATTTTAGCTGTCCGTGGGTGATTTTGGCCCACGTGGGCTGTCTGTTCAGTACACACAGGACGTCCGTGTGTGTCCGTCAGCACACACAGGACGTCCATGGCTGTCCGTGTGTGTCCATGTGTGTCCGTCAGCACACACAGAACGTCCGTGGCTGTCCATCAGTACACATATCAGGAAGCTGGTCCTTGGACTCAGCATGCTTGCCCTTCCCGTGGACTCTTTGGGTGATTTTGGCCCACATGGGCTGTCTGTTCAGTACACACAGGACGTCTGTGGGTGTCCGCCAGCATACACAGGACATTCGTGGCTGTCCATGTGTGTCTGTGTGTGTCCGTCAGCACACACAGGACGTACGTGGCTATCCATCAGTGCACATATCAGCATGCTGGTCCTTTGACTCAGCACGCTGGCCCTTCCCGTGGACTGTTCAGGTGATTTTGGCCCCCGTGGTCTGTTTGTTCAGTACACACAGGACGTCCGTGAGTATCTTTCAGCACACACAGGACGTCCGTGGGTGTCCGTCAGCACACACAGGACGTCCGTAGCTATCTGTGTGTGTCCGTCAGCACACACAGGACGTCCGTGGCTGTCCATCAGTACACATATCTGCACGCTGGTCCTTGGACTCAGCACGCTGGCCCTTCCTGTGGACTGTTCGGGTGATTTTTGCCCACATGGGCTGTCTGTTTAGTACACACAGGACGTCCATGGGTGTCCGTCAGCACACACAGGACATCCGTGGGTGTCCGTCAGCAGACATAGGACGTCCGTGGCTGTCCGTGTGTGTCCGTGTGTGTCTGTGGGTGTCTGTCAGCACAGAAAAAACGTCCGTGGATGTCCGTCAGCACACACAGGACGTCAGTGGCTGTCCGTGTGTGTCCGTGTGTGTCTGTGTGTGTCCGTCAGCACACACAGGACGTCTGTGGCTGTCCATCAGTACACATATCAGCACGTTGATCCTTGGACTCAGCACGCTGACCCTTCCCATGGACTGTTCGGGTGATTTTGGCCCACCTGGGCTGTCTGTTCAGTACATACAGGACGTCCGTGGGTGTCCGTCAGCACACACAGGACGTCCGTGGGTGTCCGTCAGCACACACAGGACGTCTATTGCTATCCGTGTGTGCCCGTGTGTGTATGTCAGCACACACAGGACGTCTGTGGCTGTCCATCAGTACACATATCAGCACGTTGGTCCTTGGACTCAGAACGCTGACCCTTCCAGTGGACTGTTCGGGAGATTTTGGCCCATGTGGGCTGTCTGTTCAGTACACACAGGCCGTCCGTGGGTGTCTACCAGCACACACAGGACGTCCGTGGCTGTCCGTGTGTGTTCGTGTGTGTCCGTTTGTGTCCGTCAGCACACACAGGAAGTTCGTGGCTGTCCATCAGTACACATATCAGCACGCTGGTCCTTGGACTCAACACGCTGGTCCTTGGACTCAACACGCTGGCCCTTCCCGTGCACTGTTCGGGTGATTTTGGCCCACGTGGGCTGTCTGTTCAATACATACAGGACGTCCGTGGGTGTCCGTCAGCACACACAGGACGTCCGTGGGTGTCCGTCAGCACACACAAGACGTCTATGGCTGTCCGTGTGTGCCTGTGTGTGTCTGTCAGCACACACAGGACGTCCATGGCTGTCCATCAGTACACATATCAGCACGTTGGTCCTTGGACTCAGAACGCTGACCCTTCCCGTGGACTGTTCGGGAGATTTGGGCCCATGTGGGCTGTCTGTTCAGTACACACAGGACATTCGTGGGTGTCCGCCAGCACACACAGGACGTCCGTGGCTATTTGTGTGTGTCTGTGTGTGTCCGTCAGCACACACAGGACGTCTGTGGCTGTCCATCAGTACACATATCAGCAAGCTGGTCCTTGGACTCAGCATGCTGGCCTTCCCATGGACTGTTCGGGTGATTTTGGCCCACGTGGGCTGTCTGTTCAGTACACACAGGACGTCTGTGGGTGTCCGTCAGCACACACAGGACGTCCGTGTGTGTCCGTCAGAACACACAGGACGTCCATGGCTGTCCGTCTGTGTCCATGTGTGTCCGTCAGCACACACAGGACGTCTGTGGCTGTCCATCAGTACACATGTCAGCACGTTGGTCCTTGGCCTCAGCACGCTGACCCTTCTCGTGGACTGTTCGGGTGATTTTGGCCCATGTGGGCTGTATGTTTAGTACACACAGTGTCGCATCGCCGTCCCGGGATCTTGACATAGGGCCTAGATGTTTTGATAGAAACGAGACTGCCTTGGTTCAGATCAAGAGAATTGATCGTGAACAAGGTGGGATGAGTGAAATGATCAGAATGGATCATGGGAAAGCTCAGTCTATGTCAATAAATGGACCAAAGGCCTTAGACGATAGTTGGACGAAGTGAACGAGTAGCTCGGTTAGCTCAATGAAGGTAAACTAAGTTCACTATACCTCGATCCAATCTAAGTCAGCTCCACTAGCTGGACTACTAACTCACTCAGCGGGGTCAGTTGGGAGCCATCTCATCTCAGCTGGGTCAGCTGGGAGCCAGCTCATCTCAGCTACACGGACTGTTCGAGTTTCAGGCCGATGGTCCGGGTCCGGGTCAGTGGCGGGCCATGAGGTCCGGCCATGTGGTCCATGAGTCGTTGGGCTCTTTTGGGCAGGCCGTGTGCTTGAGTACCAAGTCTGGGCTTGGGTTAGACGTGCCTAGAAGGTCTGGAGCCTTCTATATCCAAACAGGTACGATCTGGACCGTTGATTGTAATCGATGGCCAAGATCTGTCCCAGAAGGATGCTTCGAAGGGACGTGACTCTTCGCACATGACCTTTGGTTGCCTATATAAAGGATGCACGACCAGAGATCAAGGCATTCAATCAGTTTCGTAGCAAACAAAAGGCAGAGGCCAAATAGAAAGAGAGAGAGATCGGCCAGAAAAGGGTCAGTTGTGGTGGTTTAGTATCTCCGGCAAGGAGAACGGTTTAGAAGAGAGGATGCCGTGTGGTTATGAATACCCAGGGTATAGAGAAAGGTCTGGAGAAGGACTCCAAAGCCCTGGTTCAATCCAATAGGGTCAGTGGGGTAACCACCGACTCATCGGCTAAGATCATCGGGCAGTCCAAACCGGTCTAGTCATGGGCGTTTGGATTGTGTCCCATTCTTCTTATTCTTTTCATATAAGTCTTCTTCTACTCCTTCTGTACATTGGCGTGGCCTTGTGTATATGATGGGATTGGTTATAACCGTGATTCTGGTTGAGTAATGCGGTCGCGGTCCATAACCATCGAGTTAGGTGCGCGCATGGTCTAAACCGGCCTCAGGTGATCCGATTGGATAGGGGCGGTTCTGTTCTGTTCTGAACGGTTGTAACCCTTCCTGAACAGTCACAATGGTTCATGACTTGTGTAGGTTAAGGCGTGGTCCTTTGGCCATAGGCCGGACACACGCACGGACCAGACAGTCCATATAGACGGTTAGGTTGAACGGTCGGAACATCTGAATGGCTGCGAGTTGCCAAGGGTCATGAGTTGCCAAGAGGCACGTGTGTCCAAAGGGTACTAGTTCCAAAGGGGTGTGAGTTCCAAACGGTGCCATTGGTTCAAGGCTTAGGCCGAACCAAGTGGACAGTCCGCGGCTGCATAGTCGAAGGGACGGATGGTTAGTTTAACCGGAGTGTTGTGTCGCAAGGTCTGATTGGTTGCAAGGCAATCCGGTTTTGTCTTGGGCCTTACTCTGTTGTATGGATCCAGGCTTTGGGTCGGATCAGGTTAGGAGGTCTGTGAGCCTTTGGGCCGGACTTATAACTGGCTGATCGCACCTAGCTCTTAAACAGACGGTTAGACAGGACTATGGATGATCCGATTATGGTTGGATGGTTCTTGCCGCAAAGGCTAAGTAGGAGATCTTACAATCAACTTCGGGTTGGTGAATAGGATAGGCGCCATATGCCTTATTTAGGGCGTAGACCCACATGATGGCAATGGAAGGCCGGTTATATCAGTACATGCTAAGTGGACGATGGCTTATCAAGTCTAGTGGTCAGATCATGTTTCATGACAATGGTTCGACGGCCGAACACTAGTATGGATAGTCAAGTTGCTGGTGTAAGAGTATTGATGTGTTGCTTCTAGATATCAACCTTGGTGTTGATAACTTCGAGATTGGCTAAGAGTCATGACGAAGTGTTGGCTAGTACTATGTGTCGTAGACCATAGATACCGAGCCTATGTGTGATTGTTCAAGGAAGGCCCTGTAAGATATTATCATGGTTGAGTATGAACGACATGACCTCTGAATGATGGTTCAGGGTGTCGGTCCTAACCTGATTAACGAATGCATCGGTTATTATGAACAAATCACTGTTGTCTGTGTCATGTCCCCGATCCTAGATAGGATCGGCCGGACGGGCCATGGTACGGGGAGACGCACCATTCAGGTCATTAGACCTTGAGACAAGCGTATCATGGCCCTGAATGAAGGTTAAGGGCATCAGTCAGCTGAGACTTAACCAGGATACGATGGAAATAAGGGTAAAGGGGCTGGGTGAGTGTTTAGGCAGCTGGACGAGTGTTGGTTTGAGTTCAATCAGCTCGGTTCAGCTGGTAATCAGTTCACCATGATCTGTTCAGCTCACAGGAGCTGGTGGGCTAGCTCAATCAGCTGGGAACAGTTGGGGGTCAGCTCAATCCAGTGAACGGTGCGTTCTGGTTCGGATCAGTGTGGGCGAGTCCGGGACGGTTACTGGGCGAGCCGATGGTCCGGGTGCAGGACGGTTCGACCAAATGGGTCTTAGGCTTGGGATAGGGAGCGGGCAAGCTCCTAGAGTGTGAGCTAAGGCTCAGTGATCGATTTGCCAAAGGAAGAAAAGGGGAGAAACCGCCAAGGGGCGGTTATGGGACGGTTATGGGACGGTTTTGGGAAGAAAGGAAGGGATTTTGGTAACTGCTCGCCCAGGCGGTTGGGGACAGTTTAAATCGTCTTCTCTCTCTCATTTCTGATCATTCTGGTCGGTTTTTACTCATTCCACACAGAGAGAAACACAGAGAAAATTCAAGAGAGAAAGAGAGACAGAAACTTTGGATCGGCCGATTTGATCCAAGAGATTGTTCTTGAGTGTTCCTGGTGTGTTTGGGCGTGTGATCAAGAGGATGGATTTGAGACAGAAAGACAAGGAGAAGGCAAAGGAGAAAGAGAAGGAAGTCGCCCCTGGAGACCGCACTCCTAAGGTGAGAGGTGTGGCCAAGAGTAACCGGATAAGAGCCTGGCCGGTTTGGATCGATTGGCTACTCCTTACTCTGACTTCTTCTACTCTGTTTCTTCTTATATGTTGTGCTATGGAATGTTTTATGTTGTTACAGGAAAGGATTCATTGATCCTAAGGCCTTGGCCTGATCCAATTCCCATGAAAGTCCCTTGTTCTTGTGTGGGCTGTTCATGGCCGAGATCACTATGATCTGAGCCGATTATTTTGAATCTGTTTATGGGAATATTTTTCTTCTGAATTATCATGAATTATCATGAGTTTTATTTGGTATTTGGATCTCTTTTTAAAGGGGTCAGATTTGACATTTTTGATGATTGTTCTTGACTAGATTGGATCCGACCATGCAATGTGATTTGATTCTTGTTTTGTAATCTAACCTTGTGATTGCGTGGTTGTTTGTGTTGGATCCAGGACCAGAAATGGACCGTGGTAAGGGAAAAGCACCATGAGGACCGCGGCCATGGGAAGATGTGTGGTGATTGGGTTGATTCTGAAAATTGTGTGATTATTGTAGCCTATTGTGCAACTTGTGAACTTATGCGATTCTAGTATGTATTCTATTATTTTGGATGATGAATGATGTATGAACCTTGGTTAATATCTAAGAAGTATCTATTTTCATTAGTTGATGCTTGATTGTTTAAGTGTGAATGTTAGAACCTCAAAACTCTGAAAAAGACTTAGAATTATTTAACACTTGAACTTGAATATGAAAGATGGAATTGGTTGCATTGTTTGGTGAGGCCGCGGTCTGGTTGGATTGAGGAATCCAGGATCGGGTCTTACAGTCTGGGTTAAGTCCCAAGGCCGATCAGGCCAGATGATGACTCATCAGTTCCAAGTCATGTGAGGATGGTTGGTTGATTGACTTAGGATCTAATGAGCTTTGTCAGTCCAGAAGATGAACTTGTTACTATTGCCTATAAGGCAAAAGGATTTCGGATTGTGCATGAGCCGAGAAAGGCCAGATGCAAACCCTTATCCTTTCAAAGACTTCTCAAAGGTTACTTATGTCTGTGGGGATGGTTGGTTGAATGACTAAGTACCTAGGTGAGCTGTTTGATGCAGGAATCAAGATAAGGACCTTAAGTAAGATCCTTGAGTGATCGTGGTCCAGCTGTCAAGCAAGAGCAATTCGAGTCAATGGAGGACCGATGAGCTAATAAGCTTCGTAGATGTGGCAAAGGTATGATCTAGCATTTACTTATGTAGATCTAGATAGAATGGTTTAGGGGAATGGAACCTCAGAATTGTATGGCTTGGTTAGGGTTTAGGATTGACCTTTAAGCTAATTGGTAGTTGAGTAAACTGACCAAGGCTAAGGTGATTCGACCAGACAAGTGTTAGATTGGTTTTAGACCAATAATTAACTAGAGAATAATCCGCTGCGTATATGTTCAAAGGATCTAGGCTATTAATGACTAGGGAAATCTTTAGCTAAGATCTAAGTTAGCCCTCGCCTTGAGGCGATATTATAAATAAAGGGCAAAAATTAAGAGGTTCGGCCAGGAAGTGGACCGAGCGACGTGAGGCATCGACCGCGGCCTAGGCAGCCGGGATCGGGTCTTACAAGTTGGTATCAGAGCATGCTTGATCCTGTTTAGGACAACGCTCTAAGATTATGCGTTCCATACCGAAATGATTTCCAAAACTATGATGACTATGAAACCTTAGTTGGGGTGAGCGAAAAAAGAGTTGAGGCAAGCTAGGGTATCATGCTTGTGAATGTGGGAATTCTAAGATGAACCGGCTTAGCCAAGATACATTTTCCGAGGGCAAGAACCTAAAAACAGAAAGGTTGGTCGATCTAGTATTTAGAAGTAATGGACGGGTTGGAAGGGATGGAAGCAATGCAAGACTTGTTTATGGATGATCTGAAAAAGGGAAGTAACATGGACCAGAGAGTGGCTAAGGTTGAAATAAACGTGCAGCATTATACTGAAGTTAAGTGTTATCCCTTGATGGCCGTTCATAATAAGTAAAGCATATGCAATAATAATATCTGACTCAAGGGAGACACTACATGACCAGTTTACGAGTGGACTTATGATAAGATGGATCAGTTAGGACTCGGTATAAGTCAAGGTAGGTTTCCATTGATCAAGTTAGATGGAATGAATCAATTCCAATCTGAATCCGTCCAAAGAAAGAATTGAGGATACTCAGGGTGTTCGTTCCAATCATTGGAAGAACATGATGTTAAGTATCTTAGTATGATGGGGATTGAGGTATATTATAATTGCTGTTGTGAATGTTGTCAGCATTCGCAATAGTAAGATGCTTTGGAGAATGGTATGGGACGTTTTCCAAATGTGTGATCAAACCGAAATCCTACTCATCTAGGTACCTACTGGAAGTGGACGTATTGAAGTTATTGACAATGCAATGAGGGATGTTATGGGACATCCTTCGTGGTATGGTCATGAACCAAAGTATTTTCCATAAGACAGTGGTATATGATTACAACAAGATGTTGTGAATCAGTCTAAGGTAGTTTATGTTTACGGTTTAGTGGTCTGGGGAACAAGTCAGTCCACTAAAGCTTGGTCGCTTAGGGATTTGCAGGAGTCTACCAGGACTCAACAGAGATAAACATTACTCCTTAAGGATCCATATGGGATCGGATAGGGCTTGACCAGTATGGCGAGTGACCTAGCGGATAGACCAAGGTGGTATGCAATCGAGTCCAGAGATGGACCAGGGTTACCTTACCTAAACAAGTTCATATCTGCTAGGGCCCTCAAGCAGAAATGCTTGGTCTGGAACCTAGAATTGTCTAGGGGATTCTAATGAGGGGTCTCTGATAGGAACCCTCATGATTGGTGGTGTAAAAAAAACCCACATAGTTTCCGACGCAGGGGCTACGCATATGTTTTGTGAGTCCAAGACTGGTCGGAAAGGGTCTGTTCTGTCTGTACGCTGGTGATAATTTTGGGATAGTGAGGGCAGCCGGTGGGCAAGCCATAAACTCACTAGATCTAATGTCGAATATCCCAATGCAGATCCAGGGAAAGGTCTTCCCTGTGAATCTGGTCTGTGTCCACCTAAAGAATCACGAGATGATCCTAGGTATGGACTGGTTGGGAAAGTATCGGGCCACTCTCGATTGCCATAAAGGTCGTGTGCAATTGGAAACTGGGATTCATCCGATCCAGTACCAATGTCTGTGTCCGGCTCAAGAGAAAGTAGTGGTTCCAGCAATTCGAGTGATTCGGATGCTGGAACAGGGTTGTCAGTCCTTTTTGGCTACAATTACAACTACAGAGCCTGACAGTTCTGTCTGTCTGAAAGACCTTTCTGAAGATTCGTTGGTGTCTGAGTTCCCAGATGTGTTATGTTCGCTACAGGGTGTCCCCCCTGATAGGTCGAATCTATTTATGATTGAACTGCAACCAGGGACAGCTCCGCTGTCCTAGAGTCCGTTTCTTTGGCTCCGGCCGAGATGGCAGAGCC
Organism: Brassica napus; assembly: GCF_020379485.1. Taxonomy (NCBI): domain Eukaryota; kingdom Viridiplantae; phylum Streptophyta; class Magnoliopsida; order Brassicales; family Brassicaceae; genus Brassica; species Brassica napus. Next base: position 114,053 of record NW_026014509.1, read on the forward strand.
GAAGTTGACCATGTCCAAGAAAGGACCATGGTCGCAGTACAACTAAGTCAGAGTTTGCCCTACGGTTGAGAATGATCAAGTCCAGTAATGGACGAGGATCAGGCCACGACCTATTCGGAGATGGACCTATGGTCGGGGTGAAACGGTCGAGTCCCTGAGTGGACCAGGACCGGAATACGATCACGTCCGTAAATGGACCAGGATCGAATTATGACAAAGTCCAGTGAACGACAGAAGTCAAGTCTGAGGCAATTTAGTCTGGAGGAACTAAGATCGCAATATGGCCAAGCCTGAAAAGGTTGTGGCTGATTAAGGGGATGATCCAATACGTTGTGGCTGAGGTCATGAACCTTATTGTCCATGAAGGACAAAAGAACCATAACAATCTGTTGGGACTCGTTGTAGGATGAGCAGCCTAAAGATTGGAACGAGTTCGTGAGGACTTGACTGGTACATCGAGTGGTGTGGGGATTGGCCAAATCTACCAAGGCTCGAGTATGCAGCATGTTCCTAGGGACTGGTTATGATCTAGTCTTGGGCTATGCTCAGAGAAAGAATAAAGTCTAAAGAAGACGATATTCAAAAGAAAGAGATAGACTTGTTGGATACTAGGACCGCAACCTGGAGAGTTCGGTCAGTGACACAAGGAATGTCTTTGGATGGATTTACATGTATCACTTGAATGGATGCTTGATGGACGATCAACTGTGGTCGAAGTTGACAAGTCAGGGTGCCATAAGCAAAACCAGAAAGGAGCACTTGATAGGATTTTTGTGGTTCAATCATTATAAAGTGGGGGAGACTGGCACATCAATGGACAAAGAGATTTGATCATTGGAGAGTTCATTTGGTTCTGAAAGAATCAAGTTGTTCTGTTCCATGTTCAAAACGAGACTACGTTCAGTTGGGACATTTTGTCATGAGACAAGGTATAACCACCACTGGATTCGAGGACGAATCCATCTCAAGTGGGGGAGACTTGTCGCATCCCCGTCCCGGGATATTAACATAGGGCCTAGACGTTTCGATAGAAACAAGACTGCCTTGGTTCAGATCAAGAGAATTGATCGTGAACAAGGTGGGATGAGTGAAATGATCAGAATGGATCATGGGAAAGCTCAGTCTATGTCAATAAATGGACCAAAGGCCTTAGACGGATTGAATAGGATGAAGAGAACAAGGTAGGACGAGTTAGACGATAGCTAGATGAAGTGAACGAGTAGCTCGGTTAGCTCAATGAAGCTAAACTAAGTTCACTCTAGCTCGATCCAAACTAAGTCAGCTCCACTAGCTGGACTACTAGCTCACTCAGCTGGGTCAGCTGGGAGCCAGCTCATCTCAGCTGGGTCAGCTGGGAGCCAGCTCATCTCAGCTACACGGACTGTTCGAGTTTTGTGGGAACCGAAATTTGCACTGTCAATTTCCGTTTAAATAAGGAAAGTAGGAAAACCCTAATTTCCCAGAGGTCCCGGATCTCTGCGAGAGCCAACGAGAAGTGACCGAATATATGCGGAAATCATGAAAAGATAACAAACGAGTTTAAAGAAAACAGTAGATCTTATTTCGAGTCCGCGTAAGAGCGTTGCGATCATTACAAAAGATCATAAAAGCTTTGGCCGCAAAGGCTGTCAGCGAGTTACTTAGTTCTAGCGGCCTAAAAGCTCAAACCTAGTTGAGTCGCAGCTCGTTAACAAAAGACGAAAAAGATACATAAAAGGTTTTTGATTAATTTCGGACTGAACCTTGTTAAAGGCTGCCTACGTACCCCTTTCGAGGATCAAGCCGAACGTAGTTCAATTGATAGAGCTGGACAAGAGATCGAACTGCCTGGGCGAGTTCGTCTAGTAATTGAGTGCCAGACATAGAAACCGAACTTGTCGAGAATAAAGCCTAAAATTTCTAAGTGCAAAGAATTCTGAATCTAAAAAGCTCTCTCTCATGCTCCTCGCCTAGGACTCCTTATATACTAGCTCCAAGGTCGGTTTACGCTTTTACTCTTCTGCCCTTAAGCCGTCATAGCATAAAAATGGAGATATTCCATTTTTCCCGATTTTCACAATTATCTTCAAAACTTCCGTATTTATCCGCGAAAACTTGACATTTATCCTTCCTTGTGGACCAAGCGTAAACCGGGCTGTGGTTTACGGGCTTTTGGTTAAGAAATCGCAGGATGGGCCTCGAGTCGTGTTTTAGGTCCCTTTGGGCCGTCTTCCGACTCGAAGAGTTTACTACGATTTCTTTCGACAAAGAAAGAACTTTCCGCGGTTTCTAATCCGCGAAGTTTGATCGATGATTTAGAATAGCGGAAAACATAGACTGAGCTTGCTACGGTCTTCGGGAGATAGCATTTGAAGGTTTGACGAGAATGCATGGACTGGTGTCATACCGATGTTCGGAAGAGCTCGGTCGCTACTACAGCGACCGAACTTTGGCTCGAGCCCGGTCGCTATGTAGCGACCGAGCGAGACGGACACTTGGTCGCTATGTAGCGACCGAGCTTGGCTCAGGCTCGGTCGCTACGTAGCGACCGAGCGAGATGGACGCTCGGTCGCTATGTAGCGACCGAGCTTGGCTCAGGCTCGGTCGCTACATAGCGACCGAGCGAGACGGACGCTCGGTCGCTGCGTAGCGACCGAGCGAGACGGACGCTCGGTCGCTACGTAGCGACCGAGCTTGGCTCGGGCTCGGTCGCTATGTAGCGACCGAGCTGTGTGCATGCTTGGTCGCCGCGTACCGGTCGAGCTTGGCTTGTCCGCGGTCTGATTTCCATACTCGAGCTTTTCCGCGGCCGATTTGGATACATGTCCGTTGCCTTCGGACAATCGGTATTTAGTGGTTCGATTGAGATTTGGACGAGATTTTACTGCAAGGCTCTTCGTAAAGATATCTTTACGAAGATTACTTTTCGTAAAAACGTTTATGCTGATTTTTACGGACTTTCAGACATTGATTCCGTCGTGACCGATTTTGACCCCAACAGTTAGCCCCCCATCTCGTTAGAACCATGAGCTTCTAGCGTGAGGTTCTAGCGAGTGGCTTGGCAAGTTAGGCAAGTTAGGTGAGTTTGGCGGAATTAATGGTTGAAAAGGTCTGTGGTAAGTGATCTTCTCGCTCTCCTAAAAGTAGAAAACGCGATAAGATTGGGGCTGCGCCTTATGACGGCTGCCTACGTACCCTTGTTGAAGGGATCAAGACTTTCGTAGTTCGTCTTGGAGTTAAGGTTCTTATGACTAGTTTTCCAGTAGGACCTTTATGGTCTAGTTTTTATGTAGCGGTTATAAGGCGTGTTGCTGCCGATGGCATTTTGTATGGGTGTAGAGGGAAGACTACGAGTTGTCGTCTCGTAATCTAACTCTGTGTGAATTGCCATATCCATAATCTGTTTCGAGAGTTTTCCGCAGTGTGTAAACTTGCGGGATTTTTCTCAAGACGTTCGAATATTGGCAAAGAGACAAATTTTGGGATCTCGTATCAGGGTGTTTGATACTATGCCTAGAGATGTTAGAGACCAGTGCGCTGGGTTTAGGGCAAGACCTAGGTTTACTTTCGGTTTAAGGATTGTGCGGTGACTGGCCGGCTATCTTTTTTCCTGTTGCGATTTCTTCCTGATTCGTATCGATTTAAAGTCCACGATAGGTTCTCGGCTTATACGACTTGTTTGATACGAATCGAGCATCTCTCCGGAGACCGGAAGTGCTAGACCAAAATTTCGGATTTCTTTTATAGCGCTATTATCCTTGTGTCGGATGTAAGAGAGTCATCTTCGTGAGATGGCTATGTCTGTTTAGGACGTTGAGAGTTTGTTGTGATCAGCAACAAACTTAATGGTAAAAAATACCGTTTCGGGTCTTCGCGAAGAATATTTTTTGAGAAGATGTTAGTGCGTATGACTGCTTGTTCTTCCATGAAGGTGTTTTTATCGAGGAAGGAAATTTCGTCGAAGAACTAATCTTCAGGCGTCTGCGACGTCTCGCGATGCTGAAGATTTGTTATTCTTTCGTATGCCACGTTTCGTGCTTGAAATGTTCGCGGGCTTGAAGATATTTTGCGATGTTGCAAGGGTTTAGTCTTAGCCATGCGTTTGAAAAACATTCTAGTTTGACTACGAATGTTCGCAGCCAAAATTGTTGTTCATGTTTGGATGCTAATAGTGTTATTTGCGATCGAGGAATTATGACTGAGGTGTCGTGTAAATTTGTCCATGGGAACAAGCGTTTTCCTTCATAGTGCTTTGTGAAGTGTTGGCCTTCCGAGATGTATTTCGTGCATTTTTTAGGATGTTTCGTATAGCTCTAGAAGCTTTGTTACGAATTTTTCCTTACATGCCGCGTATTATGGTTAAAACGTTGCGGGCTTAAAGTGAATTGTGGAGCGTATTGAACTTGGTCAACTTTCGAAAAGTTTAGATTTTCCGTTAACCGTTTGGTTGTTAGGACTTAGTTTCGTTACGAAGAATTTATCATATGATTTCCGATTGTGGGCTATACGATAATTTATCATATCATATAACCGATTTTACGAAGGTCGTAAATCAGTGATATGTATACATATGTCAAAGTAGCATTGTTTCTGCGGGTTTTACGAGAAACGTTCCTGCTGTGATTTTGATGTTAGGTGAAAGTTGCTTGGAGTTACTCATGGAGTATTACCGAAGTTTATTTCAATACGATCTAGTCACAGAACGTTTTTCATAGGTTTTTCGAGAGGATTCTCATGACACATTCGTTTCTTGAACGAATTGATCAACCAGAGGTGGATCTAGCTAACCATCGGGAGGAAAGTGCTCCTTTTAATGTGCACGATGCTACATATATTCTCGAGTTTTCTTCGTCGCAAATGTTTTCGATGCTTTTCCGTGACTTACTTGGTACAACGGAAACTGAAAGAAATGCTTTGGTGATTGAAGATTTCTCGTAGAAATTTTTAAAACGAAACTGGCTTTCTGAAGCCGGAAAAGGCTTCAATACTTTGGCTAATCGTCGAGTTTCAGTTTGATATTGGTACAAGTTTTCTGTACGCATGATTGCGAGAAGAAATGATGTATAGTTTTTGAGATTATGTTCATGATCATCTGGATATGTTGCTAGCGTTTAGACGAATATTAAGATTGTCGTTTGCCTATTCTTGACGATTTGCAGAAGTTTTTTGAAGTTTGGGAGTATACGAGTATAGTATACGTACCTACTCCCCCTTTTTTTTTTACGAAAGAAAACGGTTGAACCGATACTTTGAGGGTTGTGTACATTTCCTCTTCTGATGTTTGGAATGATCGATAATTCGGGACGATTTATAGACGACGCTTGGACTGTGATTTGGTTGTTTCCACATTGACGACTTGGGATATGTCGGTTCCGAGAAAATTGCTAGAAACGAATCGGTTTTAAGACGACGTTCATGTCTCTAACTTTTTCTCTCTTTAGGAAGCGAGCTTGATATGCGTGGTGATCGTTTCTCGACTTTCGGAGAGTTTAGATTGGTTTGCAAGATCTGGATGAACAATTATGGAACAATATATCGAGACAGAAAAAATCGCTTAAAACTTAGTTCGCTAGACTATCCGCCTAGGTTTTACGTTCCCTAAAGTTCTATGGCAGCCTCAAAGTAATTTCCTACGAAAATTCCAAGTCTGATTTCAAAAATTTCTAGTCGGAAATACCTTAGTTCTCTCGAAGATGCAGTTTTGTCCCTTCTCAGTTTTGCGTGCTCATCTCCGTTTCCTATTCTCGTGTATGTTCGCCATTTCCGATATTGGTGTTTATCCTTTGAAACTTGACATTTATCTTCCGAACTTGACTGTTATCTTCTCCTTAGATAAGACGTCGATTTTTGTAAAAAGGTTCAACGTAATCGTATAGTTAAGGCGGCTAAGGTGTTAAGTTAACCGTTGCCGTTTTATACGATTAATCTGAATCCATGCGAGAAAACAGGTCTTTGCGGTTTTTTTTATATCATAAAGTCTCAATGGTAACTTCAATCGAGGCGAAACAAGAGAAGTTTCGATTGAGATTCGAAAGTGAACGCAAAGATGGAGGTAGGGCGAGCAGGAACAAGCCAAGGAGTTTAAGATGAGTTTTACTTGTTTTTATCGTAAAATCTCAACGGAAACTCCGATTGAGACGAAACGAAAAGCGTTTCGATGAGGATTCAAAGGAGAACACAAAGGAGGACCCCTTTGAGGCCTGACAGGTCGCTATAGTGAGTGAGGATGTCATCTCGGTCGCTATAGCGAGTGGAAGGAGCCAAGACGAGTCCAACTTGTTTTCGTTGTAAATTCTCGACGGAAACTCCGATTGAGACGAAACGAAAAGCGTTTCGATGAGGATTCAAAGGAGAACATAAAAGAGGACCCCTTTGAGGCCTGACGGGTCGCTATAGCAAGTGAGGATGTCACCTCGGTCGCTATAGCGAGTGAAAGGGAGTCGAGACAAGTTCCACTTGTTTTCGTCGTAAGATCTCAACGGAAACTCCGATTGAGACGAAACGAAAAGCGTTTCGATGAGAATTCAAAGGAGAACGCAAAGGAGGACCCCTTTGAGGCCTGACAGGTCGCTATAGCGAGTGAGGATGTCATCTCGGTCGCTATAGCGAGTGAAAGGGAGCCGAGACGAGTCCCACTTGTTTTCGTCGTAAAATCTCAACGGAAACTCCGATTGAGACGAAACGAAAATCGTTTCGATGAGGATTCAAAGAAGAACGCAAAGGAGGACCCCTTTGAGGCCTGACAGGTCGCTATAGCGAGTGAGGATGTCATCTCGGTCGCTATAGCGAGTGGAAGGGAGCCGAGACGAGTCCCACTTGTTTTCGTCGTAAAATCTCAACGGAAACTCCGATTGAGACAAAACGAAAAGCATTTCGATGAGGATTCAAAAAGAGAACCCAAAGGAGAACCTCTCGGAGGCCTTACAGGTCGCTACGTAGGGACTGACGGTCTGACAGGTCGCTACGTAGCGAGTGGAAGCAAGCCAAGAAGAGTCCTACTTGTTTTCGTCGTAAAATCTCAACAGAAACTCCGATTGAGACGAAACGAAAAGCGTTTCGATCAGGATTCAAAAGAGAACCCAAAGGAGGACCTTTCTGAGGCTTTATAGGTCGCTACGTAGCGAGTGGAGAGTTGGCTTGAGCTCGGTCGCTACGTAGCGACCGAGCGGTGTGCGTGCTCGGTCGCTACGTAGCGACCGAGCAGCATGTGCATGCTCGGTCGCTACGTAGCGACCAAGCAGCGTGTGCGTGCTCGGTCGCTACGTAGCGACCGAGCAGCGTGTGCGTGCTCGGTCGCTCGTAGCGACCAAGCAGCGTGTGCGGGCTCGGTCGCTACGCAGTGTGTGCGGGCTCGGTCGCTACGTAGAGATCGAGCTGTGTGTGTGCTCGGTCGCTACGAAGCGACTGAGCCATGTGCGTGCTCGGTCGCTACGTAGCGACCAAGCAGCGTGTGTGCTCGGTCGCTACGTAGCGACCGAGCCGTGTGTGTGCTCGGTCGCTACGTAGCGACCGAGCCGTGTGCGTGCTCGGTCGCTACGTAGCGACCGAGCAGCGTGTGCGTGCTCGGTCTCTACGTAGCGACCAAGCAGTGTGCGTGCTCGGTCGCTACGTAGCGACCGAGCAGTGTGCGTGCTCGGTCGCTACGTAGCGACCGAGCTGTGTAATCGTTTTGTTCTGTTTCCTTTTTCCGCGATTAACGTTGGGGTTTTTCAGCGGTTTTTTTGGGAGAACAAGTTTTATCCTTCCGAAATGTTTTCGGAAAACATGTTTTGGTAAAACCCTTACGCATCGAAATTTCTTTTGTTCGGTAATGAGCCAAACTTACGGGGTTTTGATAAGATTTATCGTTTCCCTTCGTGTTTACAGGGAGAAATCGCGAGCTTGTTTTAGTGCTCTTCCTGTGGCGGAAGGTCGCGACTAAGTTTTTGATTTTGTTGAAAACTACGGCGTTTGCATAAGCGTTGGCCATAGGAGCATTCAGTGCTGCGAGTTTGCATAAGCGTTGGCCATGAGTAAGAGTAATCCGTTACCCCCCCTCCTTCTAGCTCCAAACTGTGGGAACCGAAATTCGCACTGTCAATTTCTGTTTAAATAAGGAAACTAGGAAAACCCTAATTTCCCAGAGGTCCCGGATCTCTGCGAGAGCCAACGACAAGTGACCGAATATATGCGGAAATCATGAAAAGATAACAAACGAGTTTAAAGAAAACAGTAGATCTTATTTCGAGTCCGCGTAAGAGCGTTGCGATCATTACAAGAGATCATAAAAGCTTTGGCCACAAAGGCTGTCAGCGAGTTACTTAGTTCTAGCGGCCTAAAAGCTCAAACCTAGTTGAGTCGCAGCTCGTTAACAAAAGACGAAAAAGATACATAAAAGGTTTTTGATTGATTTCGGACTGAACCTTGTTAAAGGCTGCCTACGTACCCCTTTCGAGGATCAAGCCGAACGTAGTTCAATTGATAGAGCTGGACAAGAGATCGAACTGCCTGGGCAAGTTCGTCTAGTAATTGAGTGCCAGACATAGAAACCGAACTTGTCGAGAATAAAGCCTAAAATTTCTAAGTGCAAAGAATTCCGAATCTAAAAAGCTCTCTCTCATGCTCCTCGCCTAGGACTCCTTATATACTAGCTCCAAGGTCGGTTTACGCTTTTACTCTTCTGCCCTTAAGCCGTCATAGCATAAAAATGAATATATTCCATTTTTCCCGATTTTCACAATTATCTTCAAAACTTCCGTATTTATCCGCGGAAACTTGACATTTATCCTTCCTTGTGGACCAAGCGTACACCGGGCTGTGGTTTACGGGCTTTTGGTTAAGAAATCGCAGGATGGGCCTCGAGTCGTGTTTTAGGTCCCTTTGGGCCGTCTTCCGACTCGAAGAGTTTACTTCGATTTCTTACGACAAAGAAAGAACTTTCCGCGGTTTCTAATCCGCGAAGTTTGATCGATGATTTAGAATAGCGGAAAACATAGACTGAGTTCGCTACGGTCTTCGGGAGATAGCATTTGAAGGTTTGACGAGAATGCATGGACTGGTGTCATACCGATGTTCGGAAGAGCTCGGTCGCTACACAGCGACCGAACTTTGGCTCGAGCCCGGTCGCTACGTAGCGACCGAGCGAGACGGACGCTCGGTCGCTACGTAGCGACCGAGCTTGGCTTGGGCTTGGTCGCTATGTTGCGACCGAGCGAGATGGACGCTCGATCGCTACGTAGCGACCGAGCTTGGCTCGGGCTCGGTCGCTTTGTAGCGACCGAGCTGTGTGCATGCTTGGTCGCCGTGTACCGGTCGAGCTTGGCTTATCCGCGGTCTGATTTCCATACTCGAGCTTGTCCGTGGCCGATTTGGATACATGTCCGTTGCCTTCGGACAATCGGTATTTAGTGGTTCGATTGAGATTTGGATAAGATTTTACTGCAAGGCTCTTCGTAAAGATATCTTTACGAAGATTACTTTTCGTAAAAACGTTTATGCTGATTTTTACGGACTTTCAGACATTGATTCCGTCGTGACCGATTTTGACCCCAACAAGTTTCAGGCCGATGGTCCGAGTCCGGGTCAGTGGCGGGCCATGTGGTCCATGAGTCGTTGGGCTCTTGTGGGCAGGCCGTGGGCTTGAGTAGCAAGTCTGGGCTTGGGTTAGACGTGCCTAGACGTGCTTCGAAGGGATGTGACTCTTCGCACATGACCTTTGGTTGGCTATATAACGGATGCACGACCAGAGATCAAGGCATTCAATCAGTTTCGTCTGAAACAAAAGGCAGAGGCCAAATAGAAAGAGAGAGAGAGAGATTGGCCGGAAAAGGGTCAGTTGTGGTGGTTTAGTATCTCCGGCAAGGAGAACGGTTTAGGAGAGAGGATGCCGTGTGGTTATGAATACCCAGGGTATAGAGCAAGGTCTGGAGAAGGACTCCAAAGCCGTGGTTCAATCCAATAGGGTCAGTGGGGTAACCACCGACTCATCGGCTAAGATCAAAGGGCAGTCCAAACCGGTCTAGTCATGGGCGTTTGGATTGTGTCCCAGTCTTCTGATTCTTTTCATCGAATTCTTCTTCAACTCCTTCTGTACATTGGCGTGGCCTTGTGTATATGTTGGGATTTGTTATAACCGTGGTTCTAGTTGAGTAATGCGGTCGTGGTCCATAACCGTCGAGTTAGGTGCGCACATGGTCTAAACCGGCCTCACGTGATCCGATTGGATAGGGGCGGTTCTGATCTGTTCTAAACGGTTGTAACCCTTCCTGAACAGTCACAATGGTTCATAGCTTGTGTTGGTTAAGGCGTGGTCCTTTGGCTATAGGCCGGACACACGCACGGACCAGACAGTCCATACAGACGGTTAGGTCGAACGGTCGGAACATCTGAATGGCTGCGAGTTACCAAGGGTCATGACTTGCCAAGAGGCACGTGTGTCCAAAGGGTACTAGTTCCCAAAGGGTGTGAGTTCCAAACGGTGCCATTGGTTCAAGGCTTAGGCCGAACCAAGTGGACAGTCCGCGGCTGCATAGTCGAACAGGAGTGTTGTGTCGCAAGGTCTGATTGGTTGCAAGGCAATCCAGTTTGGTATTGGGCTTTACTCTGTTGTATGGATCCAGGCTTTGGGTCAGATCAGATAAGAAGGTCCGTGAGCCTTTGGGTTGGACTTATAACTGGCCGAACACACCTAGCTCTTAACCAGACGGTTAGACGGGACTATGGATGAGCCGATTATGGTTTGATGGTTCTAGCCGCAAAGGCTAAGTAGGATATCTTACAATCAACTTCGGGTTGGTGAGTAGGATTGGCGCCATATGCCTTATTAAGGGCGTAGACCCACATGATGGCAATGGAAGGCCGGTTATATCAATTCATGCTAAGTGGACGATGGCTTATCAAGTCTAGTGGTCGGATCATGTTTCATGACGATGGTTCGATGGCCGAACACTAGTATGGATAGTCACGTTGCTGGAGTAAGAGTATTGATGTGATGCTTCTAGATATCAACCTTGGTGTTGATAGCTTCGAGATTGGCTAAGAGTCATGACGAAGTATGTGGCTAGTACTATGTGTCGTAGACCATAGATACTGAGCCTAAGTGTGATTGTTCAAGGTAGGCCGTGTAAGATCTTATCATGGTTGAGTATGGACGACATGACCTCTGAATGACGGTTCAAGGTGTCGGTCCTAACCTGATTAACAAATGCATCAGTTGGTTTGAACAAATCATATCTGTTGTCTGGGTTAAGTCCCAAGGCCGATCAGGCCAGATGATGACTCATCAGTTCCAAGTCATGTGAGGATGGTTGGTTGCTTGACTTAGGATCTAATGAGCTTTGTCAGTCCAGAAGATGGACTTGGTACTATTGCCTATAAGGCAAAAGGATTTCGGATTGTGCATGAGCCGAGAAAGGCAGATGCACACCCTTATCCTTTCAAAGACTTCTCAAAGTTTACTTATGTCTGTGGGGATGGTTGGTTGAAAGACTAAGTACCTAGGGGAGCTGTTTGATGCAGGAATCAAGATAAGGACCTTAAGTAAGATCATTGAGTGATCGTGGTCCAGCTGTCAAGCAAGAGCAATTCGAGTCAATGGAGGACCGATGAACTAATAAGCTCTGTAGATGTGGCAAAGGTATGATCTAAGATTTACTTATGTAGATCTAGATAGAATGGTTTAGGGGAATGGAAACTCAGAATTGTATGGCTTGGTTTAGGTTTAGGATTACCTTTAAGCTAATTGGTAGTTGAGTAAACTGAACAAGGTTAAGGTGATTCGACCAGAAAAGTGTTAGATTGGTTGTAGACCAATGGATAACTAGAGAATAATCCACTGCGTATCTGTTGAAAGGATCTAGGCTATTAATTACTGGGGAAGTCTTTAGCTAAGATCTAAGTTAGCCCTCGGGTGATTTTGGTCCACAGGGGCTGTCTGTTCAGTACACACAGGACGTCCGTGTGTGTCCGTCAGCACACACAGGACGTCAGTGGCTGTCCGTGTGTGTCCGTCACCACACACAGGACGTCCATGGCTGTCCATTAGTAAACATATCAGCACGTTGGTCCTTGGACTCAGCTCAATGACCCTTCTTGTGGACTGTTCGGGTGATTTTGGCCCATGTGGGCTGTCGGTTCAGTACACACAGGACATCCGTGGGTGTTCGCCAGCACACACAGGACGTCCGTGGCTGTCCGTGTATGCTTGTGTGTGTCGGTCAGCACACACAGGACGTCCATGGCTGTCTATCAGTACACATATTAGCACGTTGGTCCTTGGACTCAGCACGCTGGCCCTTCCTGTGGACTGTTCGTGTGATATTGGCCCACGTGGGCTGTCTGTTCAGTTCACAAAGGACGTCCGTGTGTGTCCGTCAGCACACACAGGACGTCTGTGTGTGTCCGTCAGCACAAACAGGACATCCGTGGCTTTCCGTCAGCACACACAGAACGTCAGTGGCTGTCCATCAGTAAACATATCAGCACGCTGGTCCTTGGACTCAGCATGTTGGCCCTTCCCGTGGACTGTTCGGGTGATTTTCGCCCATGTGGGCTGTCTGTTCAGTGCACACATGACGTCCGTAGGTGTCCGTCAGCACACAGAGGACGTCTGTGTGTGTGTCCGTCAGCACACAGAGGACGTCCGTGTGTGTCCGTCAGCACACACAGGACGTCCGTGGCTGTCCGTGTGTGTCCGTCAGCACACACAGGACGTCTGTGGCTGTCCATCAGTACACATGTCAGCATGTTGGTCCTTGGACTCAGCACGCTGACCCTTCGCGTGGACTGTTCGGGTGATTTTGGCCCATGTGGGCTGTATGTTCAGTACACACAGGACATCCGTGGGTGTCGGCCAGCACACACAGGACGTCCCTGGCTGTCCTTGTGTTTCCGTGTGTGTCTGTCAGCACACATAGGACGTCCGTGGCTGTCCATCAGTACACATATCAGCACGTTGGTCCTTAGACTCAGCACGCTGACCCTTCCCGTGGACTGTTCGGGTGATTTTGGCCAACGTGGGCTGTATGTTCAATACACACAGGACGTCAGTGGGTGTCCGCCAGCATACACAGGACGTTTCTGGCTATCCGTGTGTGTCCGTGTGTGTCAGTGTGTGTCCGTCAGCACACACAGGACATCCATGGCTGTCCATCAGTACAAATATTAGCACGCTGGTCCTTGGACTCAGCATGCTGGCCCTTCCCGTGGACTGTTCGGGTGATTTTGGCCCACGTGGGCTGTCTGTTCAGTACACACAGGATGTCCGTGTGTGTCCGTCAGCACACACAGGACGTTTGTGTGTGTCCGTCAGGACACACAGGACATCCGTGGCTGTCCGTCAGCACAGACAGAACGTCCGTGGCTGTCCATCAGTACACATATCAGCACGCTGGTCCTTGGACTCAGCATGCTGGCCCTTCCCGTGGACTGTTCGGGTGATTTTTGCCCACGTGGGCTGTCTGTTCAGTACACACAGGACGTCCGTAGGTGTCCGTCAGCACACAGAGGACGTCCGTGTGTGTCTGTCAGCACACAAAGGACGTCCGTGGCTGTCCGTGGGTGTCCGTGTGTGTCCGTCAGCACACACAGGACGTCCATGGCTGTCCATCAGTACACATGTCAGCATGTTGGTCCTTGGACTCAGCATGCTGACCCTTCGCGTGGACTGTTCGGGTGATTTTGGCCCATGTGGGCTGTATGTTCAGTACACACAGGACGTCCGTGGGTGTCCGCTAGCACACACAGGACGTCCATGGCTGTCCTTGTGTTTCCCTGTGTGTCCGTCAGCACACATAGAACGTCCGTGGCTGTCCATCAGTACACATATCAGCACGTTGGTCCTTGGACTCAGCACGCTGACCCTTCCCGTGGACTGTTCGGATGATTTTGGCCAACGTGGGCTGTATGTTCAGTACACACAGGACGTCTGTGGGTGTCCGCCAGCATACACAGGACGTTTGTGGCTATCCTTGTGTGTCCATGTGTGTCAGTGTGTGTCCGTCAAGACACACAGGATGTCCGTGGCTGTCCATCAGTACACATATCAGCACACTGGTCCTTGGACTCAGCATGCTGGCCCTTCCCGTGGACTGCTCTGGTGATTTTGGCCCACGTGGGCTGTCTGTTCACTACACACAGGCCGTCCGTGGGTGTACTTCAGCATACAGAGGACGTCCGTGTGTGTCCGTCAGCACACAAAGGATGTATGTGGCTGTTCATGGCTGTCCGTGTGTGTCCGTCAGCACACATTAGACGTCCGTTGTTGTCCATCCGTACACATATCAGTACGTTGGTCCTTGGACTCAGCACAATGACCCTTCTCGTTGACTGTTCGGGTGATTTTGGCCCACGTGGGCTGTCTGTTCAGTACACACATGACATCCGTGGGTGTCCGCCAGCACACACAGGACGTCTGTGCTGTCCGTGTGTGGTTGTGTGTGTCCGTCAGCACACACAGGACGTCCGTGGCTGTCCATTAGTACACATATCAGCATGTTGGTCCTTGGACTCAGCACACTGGCCCTTCCCGTGGACTGTTCGGGTGATTTTGGCCCACGTGGGCTGTCTATTCAGTACACACAGGACGTTCGTGGGTGTCCGCCAGCACACACAGGACGTCCGTGGCTGTCCGTGTGTGTCCGTCAGCACACACAGGACGTTCGTGGCTGTCCATCAGTACACATATCAGCACGCTGGTTCTTGGACTCAGCACGCTGCCCCATCCCGTGGACTGTTCGGGTGATTTTGGCCCACGTCGGCTGTCTGTTCAGTACACACAGGATGTCCGTGTGTGTCCGTCAGCACACACAGGACGTCTGTGTGTGTCTTTCAGCACACACAGGACGTCCGTGGCTGTCCGTCAGCACACACAGAACGTCTGTGGCTGTCCGTCAGCACACACAGAACGTCCGTGGCTGTCCATTAGTACATATATCAGCACGCTGGTCCTTCGACTAAGCACGCTGGCGCTTCCCTTGGCTGATTTTTGATAACCATAGACTGTCTGTGGACTGCCCATCAGTACACATATAAGCACGCTGACCACACATATCAGCATGCTCGTCCTTCCCATGGACTGTTCGTGTACTGATTTTGGACAACTGATGCACCATGTCAGTACACATGTCAGCACGCTGGCCCTTTCCGTGAACTGTTCGTATACTGATCTGGACATGAGCTTAAGTTTTGATGGACTGGACTGTCCAAGTCAGTCTGATTGATGCTAGCCCGAGTTCTAATGAATTGATGGTCCAAGTGTACTTCTGCTGGCTCGACTTTTTATAATCCCACTAAGTTTTTGTTGTAATTAGAAGGTTTAGAGACTGAATATTTATGTGTTATTATTAATGAACAATGGGGGTTCCTTATATAAGAATTATAAGATAAAGATAAAAGGAAAGTGTACATATCCTAATCCTTCAAGATTTAGGTAACTACTAAATACATAAATGGAAAGATTACATCTACTAGGAAAAGGAAAAGGGTTTCCTTTTCTCTAAGCTTGTGGGTGCCTCTCTCTCTCTCCTCTCTCTCTCTCCTCTCTCTAGGGTTTCTGAACCTCTCTCTATCTTCTATATATTGGGCCAGTCTTGGGACGGGCTTGGTTAATGGCAATCCACTCCATGATTTATAACACTCCCCCTTGGATGCCATAACCATACAGGATTTGTAGTACGCTTCATGTTGCCTCATTAAAATCTTATCAGGAAAACTCAGTGGGACAAAACCATGATGAAGGAATAAAGTACAACACGCACTACTCCCCTGATGTGAACCTCAGTGTAGGTTCTACATTCTACGCATCTTAATGCGTGATCTTTCCTGTATATGTAGGAAGGGAGTAATCGGCCAAGTTCATTACTAAGCCGTATCTAGACCACTTCGACCTCCTAGGTCGTTTCTCATGTCCTTTGACATTGAGTGTCCCGATAAAGCATGTGTGCTAAGCAATGTGAACCACAGTGTCCTCAGAGATAACTATTTGGTCTTTGCAAATCGTGTTTGCATATGTCCATAGTCTAGACATGATTTGTCTACTGTCAACTCCTTACTTTGGTCGGACAAACTAAGTACTTATGGACAATGTACTAAACATGGTTATCTTTTGACCATGTTCCAATCTGGCTGATCCATGTCCAGATCATAGACCTTATGAGTGTTTCAAGATTAACATGATCATTGCCGTGAGATTTATAATCTCCTATTATGGCTCTTGCGGCCGAACACTCTCATGGATGTGGACATTGATTTCTTTGCCTTAGGTAATGCCTTAGTCATTACTCTTTGCATTCCTATCATAATATATGAAGATGGCATCTCATGACCTCAGTTGCTGTTGATCATATCACACGCTAAGTATACATTATTTGGTCATATATTTCGGCTTTCACGAGCTTATGGACTACAATACTTTTGTATCCGGTTAATTGAACATCTTCTCTCAGTCTCATGGCAATGTCACATGAGAGTTATAGTATTAGCAAACTATTCTGCTAGCCCGTGATCAAGAGGAAAGGCCGGACGCCTTTTTTAGCCAAAGGGCCGGACGCCTTTTAGACGGACAAAGCCGGACGCCTCATATAGATCTATATCTACTACCCTCTTTTAGGTTTAGTATAAAACACAAGGGATTTCAAATTCTCATATGTATATGGACTGTTATTGGATTGTCTTTCATATAACTCCAAGATCATTTCGTGATCAATTTCTTTTTCATACGATATGGAGCTGCTTTTTCAGTCCATGAATCAGCTTAGGAACAATGATGTTCTTTCATCTTATCCAGTGATCCATATGCTGCTTACTACATCATTGTTGTATCTAATTCTTTCTCATGACCAGACTATTGTCAATTTCGAAAATTCTGTAGCAGCATCCACCACATAGGAGTTTATCTCCTTATAATCTGTTCCTTTGATCTATGTGAGTACCTTGTGTAACAAGCTATAATCCAATGCTGTTAGTAGGGAGACATGAACACTCTAGACCTCGTGATCATGTGCCTTCTCTCACGGTTTCTTTATCTCACAAGATCCATCTATTTCACTGGTTTATCAGATGGCGTTTCTGTATATGTATATGGCCAATACGCCCATCTCTCTTTAGATACTTTGAACCTCCACGTTTATCTTTCAATCTAATCTTTATTCTTTATGAGTACTCTTTTGTGGGTTCATGATCCTCGCTTATCTCTTTAACTCAAGTGCTATTCTTTTATGCATCTTTATATAAATGTAACATTCATGTGTTTGTCGACACTTTCATATGGTTCCATTATGTTCCAGACATGATCTGATCATTTTGAGATTTCATTATCTAGGACCTTTGTTACCTAGTAGCTTGGCGTCCCAAGACTACATGGTCTGGTACCTTAGATTTGTAGCTGCGCAGCCTTTTCTCAATGTCTGGTATGGTTTCTCTTTATAACCTCGGATCTGTATTCTATGCACCTTTTCTTTCTATTCAAGATTCCTTTATCTTATGGAACACTTGGTCTATCTTGTAGAGACTTTATAGGTACTTGAATATGTCTCTTCTAGGACATTCATTTGGTGCTAAGCTGGTTATGACTTAGTCATTCTTTTCGGGTCAGTGTCTGGCATCTCGATTAGCTTCTCAATTAGCTAGCTTTGTATAATCTTTCTTTGGACGTCTTAAATCATATTCTCTAGTCCGAGGATCTTTGCCAAGACAATGATGGTTAAAATCATTCCTTTACTCTTTAATCTTTCTTTATCCAGCTTATAATCTTTCTCCTTTGATATTGAATATCCGGATTCATTTGTTTTCATGCAATCCGTACCTGGCCACTATTTTGATCACCCATGTTTTGGCTCACAGTCCTTTTGATTTCGTGGATTAAGTCTTATTCTTATATATTCCCAATCCTCTTCTGAGGTTCCATCTTAGACAGCACATATATGTATGTGGTGGGTTTATTCAAAATCTCTTAAGATGGTGTATGTCTGGTTTATGACCCGTATTCAATCTGAGATGGGAATATATCTATGCTCACTTATATGGCCTGATGCATATTATCATTCTATACATGTAAATTCATAATGTCCCCAAGCTTATAGTTAATGGCTTACATGGACAAACCTTTTATAGGTAATGGCCTCTCCGGCCGGTTATGGCCTTTGAGGCCAAGCCATGTCTCTCATGGTCTCTTCGGCCGAGTTGTCCGAGTAATGGCCTCTTTTGTTTGGCCGGCCGAGTAATGGCCTCTTTTGGCCGGGTAATGGCCTCTTTGGCCTTTATGGTTTGGCCGTTTTTAAACCATGGTCGTAGACCATAGTAGTACACGAACTTGTAGTATTGATCATGAGTTTATCCTCTCTCCCCCTCATGACCATACTATAATGTCGTGATCCTTGGGACAATTAAGCCTAATGAGTTTCCCATGTGTACATGTTACACAACGTGAGATCTTTACGGGATAACTTTGTGCCTTTTCAATATTAATCTTTGCATCAAGTTTTAGACTTGGATGGCTAATCCTATCATGCCATATAGTGTATAATTTTCTTGGTGTATCTCAGTATAGTCACCACTTCTCTTGCCTCTTATCATACTGATCTTGTAGCAGAGTTTTAAATCAGTAGAGATCATAGGTATAGTCTCGACCACTTTCTAATAAGGTTTTAGGAATTTTTTTCTTTAAATCCGAAGGAACTTGTTTCTGTAAGACCCGTTCCTGGTCTCTCGACCCAACTAGATAAGAATGCTTACTTATTAATTTCTTTGCTTGTCTGATTCATTTTAAGTCTTTTATTTACTAAGTCATATTCGAATATGAGGTTCATAAACATAGGAACAGATTGCACAGCGGAATAATAATGTGTTAACTTTGCATTACTTAGAAACATGAGATCCAATACACAACTTCTTAATAGTTTCATAGACAATCACTAGTTCATCCCTAGCATCATCTAACCACACGTTACACAGCCTCTCACTGACCGAGCCTTCACGGCTCCTTGGCTTGACCAGAACCATCCTTAGTTCCTGAAAACATAACCAGATAAGCATTAATCATAACCGAGAATAGAACGGATCGATTCTACAATTCTTGGCTTGGTTCCTAGAACATAGATAAACCTCAGTCAATATAATCATAAAAAGTATGAACCTATCTACCGTATCCAAAGTCATTCAACCAACCACCCCTTAACTTAGAATCAGATAGATAGTCTAGACTAGATGAACAGAACACGCGAACAGATCCGGATTGTCCCCAAAGACCAATCCTTCTAACCGGATAGAATCTCGGTGCGATCGGCCAATGAAGTCCGGCTCAATGGCCCAATGGACTTCCTTACCTTATCCGGCCTTGGCCTGGATCCAATCGGCCGAGTAAGCCTCAGGTCCAATCCAGAAGGCTTTAGCAACCGGTCTGACCTTGCGACTCTACCTTGGCTTAGACAAACCGTGACCTTGTCTTACTTAAACAATCCATAGGCTGATCCATAAGGATCAGTCATAACCTGTCCCGAAAGACACCGTTTCGAACATGCACCCTCTGGCCATTCGTACAGCTTGGTCCTCGTACCTTTTGATGTTCGTAACCTTTGGTATCTCCTACCGTTTGATTACTTGCACCCTTTGGCAGCTCACAACCTTTGGTAACTCATGACTCTTGACAACTCGTGCCCTTTGGGTCATTCCCAACCGTTCGTCCTAACCTCCCAGTCTTGGTGCGATCGAACCGGCCGTCTAACTGACCAGTGTCTAGGCTAGCGGTTTGGTTATGTTCGGCCAACACAACCTTTCGTGTTTAACCAGAAAGAAGAGAAGAGAAACGAATTGAGACAGATAAGGAGAGCCGGATGGGACTTAGGAACCGAGGAGAGCCGCGGTGCGATCGCATGGATCGTCCGTTCGGTTTGATGGAGCCATGGCCCATCACATACCTTGTGAACCACGTATGGGTTCTCCATGCTCTTCTCCTTTTCTTGATCTCCCATTCTTGACCGGAGGTTGCTTCACAATCGATCAGAGTCGCCGGAAACCTAACCACCCCAACCTCGGCCTTTGTGTTGGCCGGAACTCTCTCTCTCTCTTTCTCTCTCTCTACGTTTTTCTCTGAGTATTTTAATCTGGAATTGGATAATGAAACCAACAAGAGAGACCCCATATTTATAGAAAACAAGGGGGTAAGTCTTGCCCCACGAACAGGCACGACTTGCTAGCGAATGGGAACAATCGGCCAAGGGTTGTGCCCTCTCGGCCACTTGCATCCCATTGCCCTTTCTGATTGGGTTTGGGGTCAGTCATAAGCGCAACCCACTTCCCAAGCCTCCTGGACTTAGCCCACAGCCTTGGCCAAGGACCCAACAGCCCATGGCCTCATGGCCGGACTTCATAGCCCGCCACTGACCCGGACCCGGACCATCGGCCTAAAACCCGAACAGTCCGTCTAGCTGAGATGAGCTGACTCTCAGCTGCCTCAGCTGAGTGAGCTAGTAGTCCAGCTAGTGGAGCTGACTTAGTAGGGAATGAGCTGGAGTGAACTAAACCTAGCTTCGTTGAGCTGGTAGAGCTACTCGTCTACTTCGTCCAGTTACCGTCTTACTCATCCTAGCTGTCTCTTAGCTTATATAAGGTTAAGTCTAAGTTTCCTTATGTCCTTAACCTGCTTTCTTGACCATGGAACGCTTGCCTTGTTGTCCTAAGACTGGCTGGTACGTTTCCTCGAACCATGGCCGTCCCAACAATCCTATCCAGGATTGGAGGCGTGACAAGTCTCCCCCCCCCTTGGGATGGATTCGTCCTCGAATCCGAATCAAATGTTTCCTCGGAAGGGCACTGATCCAACCACTCTGGGTACTTTGCTTTCATTCTAGCTTTGGTCCATTTATTGACATAGACTGAGCTTTCCCATGATCCATTCTGATCATTTCACTCATCCCACCTTGTTCACAATCAATTCTCTTGATCTGAACCAAGGCAGTCTCGTTTCTATTGAAACGTCTAGGCCCTATGTCAAGATCCCGGGACGGGGATGGGACAATTCTCCCCCACTTGAGATGGATTCGTCCTCGAATCCAGTGGTGGTTATACATTGTCTCATGACAAAATGTCCCAACTGAACGTAGTCTCGTTTTGAACATGGAACAGAACAACTTGATTCTTTAAGAACCAAATGAACTCTCCAATGATCAAATCTCTTTGACCATTGATGTACCAGTCTCCACCACTTGATAATGATTGAACCACAAAAATCCTATCAAGTGCTCCTTTCTGGTTTTGCTTATGGCACCCTGACTTGTCAACTTCGACCACAGTTGATCGTCCATCAAGCATCCATTCAAGTGATACATGTAAATCCATCCAAAGACATTCCTTGTGTCACTGACCGACCTCTCCAGGTTGCGGTCCTAGTATCCAACAAGTCTATGTCTTTCTTTTGAATATCGTCTTCTTTAGACTTTATTTTTTCTCTGATCATAACCCAAGATTAGATCATAACCAGTCCATAGGAACATGCTGCATACTCGAGCCTTAGTAGATTTGGCCAATCCCCACACCACTCGATGTACCAGTCAAGTACTCACGAACTCGTTCCAATCTTTAGGCTGCTCATCCTACAACGAGTCCCAACAGATTGTTATGGTTCTTTTCTCCTTCATGGACAATAAGGTTCATGACCTCAGCCACAACATACTGGATCATCCCCTTAACCAGCCACAACCATTTCAGGCTTGGCCACATTGCGATCTTAGTCCCTCCAGACTAAAACGCCTCAGACTTGACTTATGTCCTTCACTGGACTTTGTCATAATTCGATCCTGGTCCATTTACGGACATGATCGTATTCCGGTCCTGGTCCACTCAGGGACTCGACTGTTTCACCCCAACCATAGGTCCATCTCCGAATAGGTCAAGGCCTGATCCTCGTCCATTACTGGACTTGATCATTCTCAACCGTAGGTCAAACTCCGACTTGCTTGTACTGCGACCATGGTCCTCTCTTGGACATGGTCAGCTTCGGCTCTGCCATCTCGGCAGGAGCCAAAGATACGGACTCTAGGACAGCAGAGCTGTCCTTGGTTCCAGATCAATCATAAATGGATCCGACCTATCAGGGGGGACACCCTGTAGCGAACAGAACACATCTGGGAACTCAGACACCAACGAATCCTCAAAAAGGTCTTTCAGACAGACATAACTGTCAGGCTCTGTAGTTGTAATTGTGGCCAAAAAGGACTGACAACCCTGTTCCAGCATCCGAATCGCTCGAACTGCTGGAACCACTACTTTCTCTTGAGCCGGACACAAACATTGGTACTGGATCGGATGAAGCCCAGTCTCCAATTGCACCACAACCTTTATGGCAATCGAGAGTGGCTCGATACTTTCCCAACCAGTCCGTACCTAGGATCATCTCGTGATTCTTTAGGTGGACACATACCAGATTCACAGGGAAGACCTTTCCCTGGATCTGCACTGGGATATTCGACATGAGATCTAGTGAGTTCCTGGCTTGCCCACCGGCTGCCCTCACTATCCCAAAATTATCACTAGTGTACAGACAGGTCGGATGGGGTCGTAGTGGATGTTGGGGTCTATCAGCGTCAGACACAATTTGTTTTTGTTCATGTCACATACGGCTCCTACTGTAGCTAGGAAAAATCTTCCAAGGAGAAGTGAAAAGTTCCAGTTAAGCTCGATGTCTAGGACATGAAAATGTACAGGGACAAGGGCATTACCAATCTGTACCTCCAGATCTCTTATGGTACCTCCTGATCGTTTTTCTGAAAGATCCACGAATGTGAAGGATTCTGTTGAAGGTTCGATGATCAAATCAAGCTGGTCTGCCATGATCATAGGGAGGATACTAACTGATGCTCATGTGTCACACATTGAATGGGGAAATTCAACACCCTTGACTACGCATGGTATTGCAAACTTCCCAGGATCACTCTTCTTCGTCAATGTGATCATGTGTTTCATCTTCTCTCTGACTGAAACATTCTCCTAATGTCCTCCTCAGTTACCCTTGTTTCTCTGAGGAACATCCACAACCGGTGTGTGAAGTAAGCTTCATCAAAAGCTTTTTCGATTGGGATTCTGAGGATTCTTGTTGTGAAACCATCCATCTCCTTTTCGTTAGCTTCCCTCTTAAGGTTCTTAGGAATGTTTTCCTTTTTTTTCCTTAACTTTCTCCCTTCAATTTCTTGATCTTCTTGAACTGGTTCTGGTGAACTATTTAAGGTTGGGTTTTGGTTCGGGTGGGGTATCTAATGGTGTAGGTGTTGGTCTGAGTGCGTTGATATAATCATTATCGATTGAGGGTAACCGCACTCGGTATGTCAGAGGTGCCTGTCGATCGATGGGAGGTGTGTTGTGACGATCGACGTCGGACTCACTCTGTCGATCGATGGTTGGCTTAACCGGTCGATCGATTTTATCATAGAAAGGGGAGGGTGGGTAAGGATGCTTAGCTGCGAATTCCTCATGAGTTAGAATTCGAACTGCATTGCATTCAGTCGATTTAGCGGACGACGTTGATCGATGACTGGAGTAATCCGTCCATCGATCTTCATCATGGTCTGTCGATCGATGCGAGTTCATCGACATCGGTCGACACCATTGGGATCCGCCGAGACTCATGGAGCTTTCGATTTTGAAGTCTCCTTCCTCAAGCTTTTCATTTCTCGCCAGTTGCCAGAAATCATCATCTATGATGGCATTTACGTGGTGTTTCCCTTTGTCGGCTCCTGCCTCTCTAGCGTAAGCTTCTTACCTTTTTATAGTCTCGCCCGTCTGAATTACTTGCGTTTCAAGTTTTCTCACCTGCGTCCCTAAGGTCTCGATTTTGGTGTTCAGATTGTTGTAGGCAGAGTCTATTTTACCATTAAAATCCACGGTGATTTGTTGTTGTCCCAACAGTACTCGATCAAGCATCTCTTCGATCTTGTTTTCCTGAGTTTGGGGTGGTGGATTCTTGTAGTAGGAGTTCGAGTAGATTTTGCTGTTTTTGAAGGGTTTTTGAAATTGTGAACTTTGGTTACTTCTTTGACCATTTCCAAAGAAGTTTCTGTTTCCGCCCTGGTTTCCAAATTTCTGGAATCTGGTACCTCTGATGTAGTTCACATTTTCTTCTCCTTCCGTATCTGCAACTTCTCCTTCAGCTGAACAGACTTGCTTCCTAAGAAGCTCGTGCACCACATCTAACTTAGCTTTTACTTCGTCCATCTTTTCCTTCCCGATAGAGGCTACAGACTTCTTCTGTTCAGAGTCAGTGTTTTTTTTGCTGCTGCTGTTAGCAAGGTTTTCGATAAGTCTCACAGCTTCCAACGGATTCCGAGTAGTGAAGTTTCCTTCACTCACCGTATCAAGAGCCATTTGATACTGTAAGGCGAGACCTCGGAAGAAAGTTCTTAGTAGCTGCACTTCGTTATATCTGTGGTGTGGACAGTCTCGCTGGAAGAACCTAAATCTATTCCACGCATCTTTGAAGGACTCTCCAGCCTCCTGCGAAAATGTGGAAATTTTGTTCCGAAGTTCTTCAGCGCGCGCCTCATCAAAGAAGTTTCGTAAGAAAGCATTCTTGATGTCGGCCCCAGGATGTTAAAGATCATGTGGGTTGCTGCCTAAGCCAGCGCATCGCTTCTTCATTCAGCGTGTATCTGAAGAGCTTGCACAGCAGGTAGTCTTCGGGGACTCCTTCCATCCGAATAGCAGCGATTAGGTCCTCGAACCATTCCAGATGGTCCATAGGGTATCTGCAACACGAGAGTGTAGTATTGAGGCTTCAGCTCGAAATTCTGCTTCTGGATCTCCGGAAGTCGTATAGCTGATCTGTTGGAATAGTACTCATTTGGGCGATTGTAGTCGGCCAGTGGTTTTGATCGAGCGTCCTCATCTACAGGTTGAGCTGCTCCTGTAGCAGTAGCATCAGGGATTACAGTCCCCTGAGCGTCTATTTTTTGACCTGTTGCATTACGCAGATGACCGTCCTGGTCATACAGGTTTCCGTTCTCGTTCTGTGTTAGAATAATAATGTTTACCATTTTTGACGACACGGTATCGATCGACGTACGCGGTGTAGTATCGATCGTTGTCGAACGACTGGGATCGATCGACGATGAAGGTCTGGTGTTGGTCGACGGTTGGTTGTGCGTATCGATCGACGACGATGTTGTTGCGTCGAGCGATGTTGAACGTTGACCTCTACGGATGGTGCGTTCCAAATGAGCAGGATCGTGTGAGAACAGCAAGTCTTTCTCCTTGTTGCTTCTGGTACCGCTGGGCATGCACCTGAAAAGACAAGAAAAATATTATTAGAAAGGGGGTAGGGAAAAGAATAAGAATCAATAAAACTAAATCTAATGGCGATCAAAGCTCCCTGGCAACGGCGCCAAATTTGATACCACTCAAATTACACTTAGGAGTGTTACTCTCATCAAAAGAGGTTGAGATGTAGTACTTACGGATCAAATCCACAAGGAGCTAGGGAACAATTAAATCTAGTGTTTATTAATTCTAAGAGTTGTAAATGTTTAAATGAAATGGCAATAGTAACAAGCGAAGTAACTAGTAAGTGTAACTTGGTTGGAAATGATATTAGATGCAGGGCCACTATTCAGGAGTTGGAGATTATAATACCTTTAGATGCCTATTTGTTGCATGCATGATATATTAGAGCTCAACCGCTTAACTCAGTGATCAGCTGTCGCATGTTTCACTGGTTAACAGGCTAGATCTTGTGTCTCAACGGTTAGTATGTGGACAACGAAAGAGTGTCGATCGATGGTCATATTGGGACGTCGACCGATACACCTTTGCCAACGTCGATCGATAGTTAGTTGAGGACATCGATCGACGGGTTCTAGCCAGGCCTATGCGCGAGTATGAAATGCCCAACTAAGATACTAAATTGGCGGTTAGCCCTCTATAGCAGTCCTAATATGATATATAGATGTCAGGATGGGATAACAAGGGTGCTTGAATATGCAATCCTATGATCAAGTTCTAGTTAGCAAGGCTAAAACAAGCAATGAATACAAATCTATCATGAATATCACAACAAGGCAGATCTATAGTTTGGGGCTAATCCCACAAACCTATCTGAACCCTGGATCTAATAATTGAAATACTCAGACATAGCAAAGCAATTCATAACAATGAAGAAATAAAAACTCATAGTATAAATGAAAAGAAATGATAACAAGGAGTTCCAATCACAAGTGATCTTCTCTCCAAAACTCTCTCTTCTCTCAAAGTGAAACTTGTAACAAAAAAGGTCTCTCTGCCGTCAAAACACTTAGGCAGTATATAATCTACTAGGTTAAAAACTCATCAGGGCATTTTCGTAATTTGGCTTGGCCTTGGGTTTTAAGTCTGCTGAATCCAAAATGTCGCATGTCTAATGTCTCGACATCGATCAATGGTACTTGTGTACATCGATCGATATTAATCTTCATTTGTCGAGGCATCTCCTGGTATCGATCGTCAGCACTGATGCACATCGATCGATTGTTCTTCCTCTCGTCGACCTCTACGTGGTCAGCTCGGGTGAAATGTCCTTTAAGCTCCAAAATGCTCCAAAGTCATAGCTTTACTCCGAAATGCACCTGAACCTGAAAACATACCTAGAAGAGTAGAAAACATAGATATATATATATAGTAAAATACCTATATACCATGGATGAAAACAAGTCAAATCCAAGGTATATCAACTATACACACTCATAATAAAAATAAAAATAAGATCTATTGTTTAATTAGGATGAGTCTGAACAGGACTTGGTGGCTAAAACCATTAAGGCTTGATTCATAAAGACTCCAATAAAAGAGTTCGAAACGAGACTTGGAGGCGGCAATCTTCAAGGCTCGCTTTCGCAAAGAATTCTTGGATATAGGTCAAAAAGAAGTGAACAGAGCTTGGTGGCAAACACCATTAAGTTTTGATTCATGGAAGCCTGTCCAATCTTGGTCACTGATCCTGCAATGGAAGCAGACTTTGACTCAAGAGAGAAATTAGAGAGAGAGAGAGAAATTACGAACTAACTTTTACCTGTAGTTCCAGATACTTGTCTGAAATCCTTGCATCCTGTGATCGATACTCCCAAGGTAAAGCTTACACTTTTTTACATTGAGAAATGAGGTTGGTTGAGGAGATTGATGATAAGATTAGTTAAGATTGTTGGCTAGATGATTTTGGTTGCTAAGCTAGGATATTGCATAATGTATATTTGTAAGAAGGAACTTTAGATGTGGAATGCAATATTATAGAGGTGATAATTTCAATGTTTCAAATCTGTGAGTCCCTGATGTTTTCAACCCTTTTCCAGAGAGATTTTCCGTTGGTTTGACTTGAGGACAAGTCAAAAGATAAGTCTGGGGGAGTTGATATACCATGATTTTCACCCGTTTTTATACATGGTATATAAAGGTTTTAAGATGTATTAATCTTGTTTTAGAGTCTTTTCAAAGCAAATACAGGTTTATTCACCTGATGGAAGGAAATGATACTTTTGGGACATTTTGGAATGCTTTTACGCAAGGAAAATCGATCGACCCTTGAAGAGCAACATCGGTCGATCATAATCACTTACCATCGATCGACATACATACATGTGCATCGATCGATGCCCAGTCACACGAATGAAATCGCAAATTAAAAGATTTCATTTCCAAGAAGATATGTTATTTGCAACTTAAGTCCCTACCCGCCTGTTAGGCTATATGTACTAGGGTTTTGTATCATTTTTAGGAGACACTTGCAAAAAGACCTAGTTTGGAAAAAGGAGCATTTTGGCTACCATTAGGAGAGCTTAGGATTTGAGAGATTGATCTGAGACTGCAAAACAAAGAAGATTTTGAACTCCTTTATTTCTATTACTCTATCTATTTGTGTTCTATGTTTCATTTGAGTTTATTTCACACCATCATGACTTTGTCTCTCATGAATATGTTTGAGTAAACCAATTGTTAGATTTAGGTTCTCATCACGCTTGAAATTATGTACTGCTAATATGACCATTAAAAAGGTGTTTTGATTGTTCTTTCATTGCTTGTGAACTTAATGCTAAAATTGAGATTGATCACCTTCATTTTAGATCTTAGGATTAATTGAGTCCAACTAACCGTTTCCCCTCAATACCTGAACCCACTTGCGTGATCTAACCAACTCAGGCGCAACGACAGTTGGTCTGAGAAGGTTAGAGAACGAGTTAAACGCGTTCGCAAAGCTCGCTAGAATAACCATCGATCAACGCAACTATCGTTCTGTCGGTCGATCGTTACAAAGGTGTATCGGTCGATGTACATCAAGTTACATCGATCGACACTCTCTCAAGATCAAAATACGACAGTTGAGATCTGAGATCTAGCGAAGATAACCTATCCGGTTAAATCATTGTTTAGTTTAAAAACCATCAAACCCTTTAGTTTAAACAAAGTGCATACATTTCATACCTGAGAATTACCTGAATGTAGATGCTTTTCCATTATTGAAACCACTTCAATTCAATCTATTGAAT
>NW_026014509.1:147500-260461 GCF_020379485.1 Brassica napus
GGGACGTAGTCAACGCGAGCTGATGACTCCCGCTTACTAGAAATTCCTCGTGAAGACCAACAACAATTGCAATGATCTATCCCCATCACGATGAAATTTCAAAGATTACCCGGGCCTTTCAGCCAACTTGTGAACTCGTTGAATACATCAGTGTAGCGTGCGTGCGGCCAAGAACATCTAAGGGCATCATAGACCTGTTATTGCCTCAAATGTCCTTGGCCTAAACGGCCATAGTCCCTCTAAGAAACCGGCCGTGAAGGGATGCCTCCACGTAGCTAGTTAGCAGGCTGAGGTCTCGTTCGTTAACGGAATAAGATCTATTTTTCTCTCTTTTCGATTTCTTCTACTTTGTCGTTGTTATTCTCGTGTTCTGATTGTTTGGCATGTGGTATTAGCAGATATCCGGGACCTCTGGGAAATTAGGGTTTTCCTAGTTTCCTTATTTAAACGGAAATCGACAGTGTGAATTTCGGTTCCCACAGTTTGGCGCTAGAAGGAGGGGGGGGGGGGTACAGATCAATCTAACTCTCAACCACATCACGCTCAATCAGACATGTCAACTGACTACACGGATAACGTGCAGTCTCCTCTCAACGGAGGCAGTGGCACCGATCTCCACACTCCAGCAGCAGACGTATCCGCGGCCAACGCACCAGCCAACGCCGCGGCGCTCGAGGAGTTCAAAAAGATGTTCACCACCTACGAAAAAAGGTCGGAAGAACAGGACAGGCTCGTGAGTACCTTGACCAAACAGGTTGAAACCTTAACGGCAAGGACCAGAGCAATCCGTCCCCATGGAACCACTAAAGTCCACGCTACCCCACTCGATAGGCCTGGAACTGCGCGGGAACAACCTTCAGGTCAAAACCCCAGCGAAAAATCTCCCATCGAAACCCTGAGAGTCCTCGGCCTCCCGCGAAGGATTCGGAAGATAATGACGTCGAGCACGTCGACTTAGATCCTAGCAATGTCTCCAACGATACCGATGAGGACGTTGACAGACATCCACGAAGGACCAAAAGCTGATCCGCTCGGGAAAGCTCTCCGTTCGACAAACCAATGACGGAAGAGGAGGAAATCCTCTATTGGAACGAGCAAGAAGAGCTGGCAGCAAATGCCGACAAGCTCAGAAATCTGCTGAGGAGACATCGGATATTCGCGATCCTCGCGACTATATCACCAAGACTGCGGCAGAAGTAAGAGCCGCAAAATCCCAAATCCATCACGCTACCAGCGCTGCCCCCAATGCTTTGTTTTAATTAAACAGTCGGATTCCCCTTGTCCGTACCAGTTCTGAGTTGACTGTTCGACGCCCCGGGAAATCTCCCGAAAGAGCCTGTAAGACCCAATCCCGGCCGCCTAGGCCGCGGTCGATGCCTCACGTCGCTCGGTCCACTTCCTGGCCGAACCTCTTAATTTTTGCCTTTTATTTATAATACCGCCTAAAGGCGAGGGCTAACTTAGATCTTAGCTAAAGACTTCCCTAGTCATTAATAGCCTAGATCCTTTCAACAGATACGCAGCAGATTATTCTCTAGTTAACCATTGGTTTAAAACCAATCTAACACTTGTCTGGTTGAATCACCTTAGCCTTGGTCAGTTTACTCAACTACCAATTAGCTTAAAGGTCAATCCTAAACCCAAACCAAGCCATACAATTCTGAGGTTCCATTCCCCTAAACCATTCTATCTAGATGTACATAAGTAAATGCTAGATCATATCTTCGCCACATCTACGGAGCTTATTAGCTCATCGGCCCTCCATTGACTCGAATTGCTCTTGCTTGACAGCTGGACCATGATCACTCAATGATCTTACTTAAGGTCCTTATCTTGATTCCTGCATCAAACAGCTCCCCTAGGTACTTAGTCATTCAACCAACCATCCCCACAGACATAAGTAACCTTTGAGAAGTATTTGAAAGGATAAGGGTTTGCATCTGGCCTTTCTCGGCTCATGCACAATCCGAAATCCTTTTGCCTTATAGGCAATAGTACCAAGTCCATCTTCTGGACTGACAAAGCTCATCAGATCCTAAGTCAATCAACCAACCATCCTCACATGACTTGGAACTGATGAGTCATCATCTGGCCTGATTGGCCTTGGGACTTAACCCAGACAACATATATGATTTGTTCAAACCAACCGATGCATTCATTAATCAGGTTAGGACCGACACCTTGAACCATCATACAGAAGTCATGTCGTCCATACTCAACCATGATAAGATCTTACACGGCCTTCCTTGAAGAATCACAATTAGGCTCAGTATCTATGGTCTACGACAGATAGTACTAGCCACACACTTCGTCATGACTCTTAGCCAATCTCGAAGCTATCAACACCAAGGTTGATATCTAGAAGCATCACATCAATACTATTACTCCAGCAACGTGACTATCCATACTAGTGTTCGGCCATCGAACCATCGTCATGAAACATGATCCGACCACTAGACTTGATAAGCCATCGTCCACTTAGCATGTACTGATATAACCGGCCTTCCATTGCCATCATGTGGGTATACGCCCTAAATAAGGCATATGGCGCCTATCCTACTCACCAACCCGAAGTTGATTGTAAGATATCCTACTTAGCCTTTGCGGCTAGAACCATCCAACCATAATCGGATCATCCATAGTCCCGTCTAACCGTCTGGTTAAGAGCTAGGTGCGATCGGCCAGTAATAAGTCCGGCCCAAAGGCTCACAGACCTTCTTACCTGATCCGACCCAAAGCCTGGATCCATACAACAGAGTAAGGCCCAAGACCAAACCGGATTGCCTTGCAACCAATCAGACCTTACGACACAACACTCCGGTTAAACTAACCGTCCGTCCGTTCGACTATGCAGCCGCGGACTGTCCAGTTGGTTCGGCCTAAGCCTTGAACCAATGGCACCGTTTGGAACTCACACCCTTTGGGAAATAGTACCCTTTGGACACACGTGCCTCTTGGCAACTCATGACCCTTGGCAACTCGCATCCATTCAGATGTTCCGACCGTTCGACCTAACCGTCTGTATGGACTGTCTGGTCCGTGTGTGTGTCCGGCCTATGGCCAAAGGACTACGCCTTAACCTACACAAGTCATGAACCATTGTGACTGTTCAGGAAGGGTTACAACCGTTCAGAACAGAACAGAACCGCCCCTATCCAATCGGATCACCTGAGGCCGGTTTAGACCATGTGTGCACCTAACTCGACGGTTATGGACCGCGACCGCATTACTCAACCAGAACCACGGTTATTACCAATCCCAACATATACACAAGGCCACGCGAAAGGTCATGTGCGAAGAGTCACATCCCTTCGTAGTATCCTTGTGGGACAGATCTTGGCCATCGATTACAATCAACGGTCCAGATCGTACCTGTTCGGATATAGAAGTCTCCAGACCTTCTAGGCCCGCCTAACCCAAGCCCAGACTTGGTACTCAAGCCCACGGCCTGCCCACAAGAGCCCAACGACTCATGGACCACATGGCCAGACCTCATGGCCCGCCACTGACCCGGACCCGGACCATCGGCCTGAAACTTGAACAGTCCGTGTAGCTGAGATGAGCTGGCTCCCAGCTAACCCAGCTGAGTGAGCTAGTAGTCCAGCTAGTGGAGCTGACTTAGTTTGGATCGAGCTAGAGTGAACTTAGTTTAGCTTCATTGAGCTAACCGAGCTACTCGTTCACTTCGTCCAGCTATCGTCTAACTCGTCCTAGCTTGTTCTCTTCATCCTATTCAATCCGTCTAAGGCATTTGGTCCATTTATTGACATAGACTGAGCTTTCCCATGATCCATTCTGATCATTTCACTCATCCCACCTTGTTCACGATCAATTCCCTTGATCTGAACCAAGGCAGTCTCGTTTCTATTGAAACGTCTAGGCCCTATGTCAAGATCCCGGGATGGGGATGGGACAATTCTCCCCCACTTGAGATGGATTCGTCCTCGAATCCAGTGGTGGTTATACATTGTCTCATGACAAAATGTCCCAACTGAACGTAGTCTCGTTTTGAACATGGAACAGAACAACTTGATTCTTTAAGAACCAAATGAACTCTCCAATGATCAAATCTCTTTGACCATTGATGTACCAGTCTCCCCCACTTGATAATGATTGAACCACAAAAATCCTATCAAGTGCTCCTTTCTGGTTTTGCTTATGGCACCCTGACTTGTCAACTTCGACCACAGTTGAGGGTCCATCAAGCATCCATTCAAGTGATACATGTAAATCCATCCAAAGACATTCCTTGTGTCACTGACCGACCTCTCCAGGTTGCGGTCCTAGTATCCAACAAGTCTATGTCTTTCTTTTGAATATCGTCTTCTTTAGACTTTATTCTTTCTCTGATCATAACCCAAGATTAGATCATAACCAGTCCCTAGAAACAAGCTGCATACTCGAGCCTTAGTAGATTTGGCCAATACCCACACCACTCGATGTACCAGTCAAGTACTCACGAACTCGTTCCAATCTTTAGGCTGCTCATCCTACAACGAGTCCCAACAGATTGTTATGGTTCTTTTGTCCTTCATGGACAATAAGGTTCATGACCTCAGCCACAACATACTGGATCATCCCCTTAACCAGCCACAACCATTTCAGGCTTGGCCATATTGCGATCTTAGTCCCTCCAGACTAAAACGCCTCAGACTTGACTTATGTCCTTCACTGGACTTTGTCATAATTCGATCCTGGTCCATTTACGGACATGATCGTATTCCGGTCCTGGTCCACTCAGGGACTCGACTGTTTCACCCCAACCATAGGTCCATCTCCGAATAGGTCGTGGCCTGATCCTCGTCCATTACTGGACTTGATCATTCTCAACCGTAGGTCAAACTCCGACTTGCTTGTACTGCGACCATGGTCCTCTCTTGGACATGGTCAGCTTCGGCTCTGCCATCTCGGCCGGAGCCAAAGAAACGGACTCTAGGACAGCAGAGCTGTCCTTGGTTCCAGTTCAATCATAAATGGATCCGACCTATCAGGGGGGACACCCTGTAGCGAACAGAACACATCTGGGAACTCAGACAACAACGAATCCTCAAAAAGGTCTTTCAGACAGACATAACTGTCTGACTCTGTAGTTGTAATTGTGGCCAAAAAGGACTGACAACCCTGTTCCAGCATCCGAATCGCTCGAACTGCTGGAACCACTACTTTCTCTTGAGCCGGACACAGACATTGGTACTGGATCGGATGAAGCCCAGTCTCCAATTGCACCACAACCTTTATGGCAATCGAGAGTGGCTTGATACTTTCCCAACCAGTCCGTACCTAGGATCATCTCGTGATTCTTTAGGTGGACACATACTAGATTCACAGGGAAGACCTTTCCCTGGATCTGCACTGGGATATTCGACATGAGATCTAGTGAGTTCCTGGCTTGCCCACCGGCTGCCCTCACTATCCCAAAATTATCACCAGTGTACAGAGAGGTCGGATGGGGTCGTAGTGGATGTTGGGGTCTATCAGCGTCAGACACAATTTGTTTTTGTTCATGTCACATACGGCTCCTACTGTAGCTAGGAAAGATCTTCCAAGGAGAAGTGAAGAGTTCCAGTTAAGCTCGATGTCTAGGACATGAAAATGTACAGGGACAAGGGCATTACCAATCTGTACCTCCAGATCTCTTATGGTACCTCCTGATCGTTTTTCTGAAAGATCCACGAATGTGAAGGATTCTGTTGAAGGTTCGATGGTCAAACCAAGCTGGTCTGCCATGATCCTAGGGAGGATACTAACTGATGCTCCTGTGTCACACATTGAATGGGGAAATTCAACACCCTTGACTACGCATGGTATTGCAAACTTCCCAGGATCACTCTTCTTCGTCAATGTGATCATGTGTTTCATCTTCTCTCTGACTGAAACATTCTCCTAATGTCCTCCTCAGTTACCCTTGTTTCTCTGAAGAACATCCACAACCGGTGTGTGAAGTAAGCTTCATCAAAAGCTTTTTCGATTGGTATTCTGAGGATTCTTGTTGTGAAACCATCCAT
The DNA here is from genome assembly GCF_020379485.1 of Brassica napus. Taxonomy (NCBI): domain Eukaryota; kingdom Viridiplantae; phylum Streptophyta; class Magnoliopsida; order Brassicales; family Brassicaceae; genus Brassica; species Brassica napus. Next base: position 153,506 of record NW_026014509.1, read on the forward strand.
CTCCTTTTCGTTAGCTTCCCTCTTAAGGTTCTTAGGAATTTTCTCCTTTCTTTTCCTTAACTTTCTCCCTTCAGTTTCTTGATCTTCTTGAACTGGTTCTGGTGAACTATTTAAGGGTTGGGTTTTGGTTCGGGTGGGGTAGCTAATGGTTTAGGTGTTGGTCTGAGTGCGTTGATATAATCATTATCGATTGAGGGTAACCGCACTCGGTATGTCAGAGGTGCCTGTCGATCGATGGGAGGTGTGTTGTGACGATCGACGTCGGACTCACTCTGTCGATCGATGGTTGGCTTAACCGGTCGATCGATTTTATCATAGAAAGGGGAGGGTGGGTGAGGATGCTTAGCTGCGAATTCCTCATGAGTTAGAATTCGAACTACATTGCATTCAGTCGATTTAGCGGACGACGTTGATCGATGACTGGAGTAATCCGTCCATCGATCTTCATCATGGTCTGTCGATCGATGCGAGTTCATCGACATCGGTCGACACCTTTGGGATCCGCCGAGACTCATGGAGCTTTCGATTTTGAAGTCTCCTTCCTAAAGCTTTTCATTTCTCGCCAGTTGCCAGAAATCATCATCTATGATGGCATTTACGTGGTGTTTCCCTTTGTCGGCTCCTTCCTCTCTAACGTAAGCTTCTTACCTTTTTATTTTCTCGCCCGTCTGAATTACTTGCGTTTCAAGTTTTCTCACCTGCGTCCCTAAGGTCTCGATTTTGGTGTTCAGATTGTTGTAGGCAGAGTCTATTTTACCATTAAAATCCACGGTGATTTGTTGTTGTCCCAACAGTACTCGATCAAGCATCTCTTCGATCTTGTTTTCCTGAGTTTGGGGTGGTGGATTCTTGTAGTAGGAGTTCGAGTAGCTTTTGCTGTTTTTGAAGGGTTTTTGAAATTGTGAACTTTGGTTACTTCTTTGACCATTTCCAAAGAAGTTTTTGTTTCCGCCCTGGTTTCCAAATTTCTGGAATCTGGTACCTCTGATGTAGTTCACATTTTCTTCTCCTTCCGTATCTGCAACTTCTCCTTCAGCTGAACAGACTTGCTTCCTAAGAAGCTCGTGCACCACATCTAACTTAGCTTTTACTTCATCCATCTTTTCCTTCCCGATAGAGGCTACAGACTTCTTCTTGTCAGAGTCAGTGTTTTTTTTGCTGCTGCTGTTAGCAAGGTTTTCGATAAGTCTCACAGCTTCCAACGGATTCCAAGTAGTGAAGTTTCCTTCACTCACCGTATCAAGAGCCATTTGATACTGTAAGGCGAGACCTCAGAAGAAAGTGCTTAGTAGCTGCACTTCGTTAAATCTGTGGTGTGGACAGTCTCGCTGGAAGAACCTAAATCTATTCCACGCATCTTTGAAGGACTCTCCAGCCTCCTGCGAAAATGTGGAAATTTTGTTCCGAAGTTCTTCAGCGCGTGCCTCATCAAAGAAGTTTCGTAAGAAAGCATTCTTGATGTCGGCCCAGGATGTTAAAGATCATGTGGGTTGCTGCGTAAGCCAGCGCATCGCTTCTCCATTCAGCGTGTATCTGAAGAGCTTGCACAGCAGGTAGTCTTCGGGGACTCCTTCCATCCGAATAGCAGCGATTAGATCCTCGAACCGTTCCAGATGGTCCATAGGGTATCTGCGACACGAGAGTGTAGTATTGAGGCTTCAGCTCGAAATTCTGCTTCTGGATCTCCGGAAGTCGTATAGCTGATCTGTTGGATAGTACTCATTTGGGCGATTGTAGTCGGCCAGTGGTTTTGATCGAGCGTCCTCATCTACAGGTTGAGCTGCTCCTGTAGCAGTAGCATCAGGGATTACAGTCCCCTGAGCGTCTATTTTTTGACCTGTTGCATTACGCAGATGACCGTCCTGGTCATACAGGTTTCCGTTCTCGTCCTGTGTTAGAATAATAATGTTTACCATTTTTCACGACACGGTATCGATCGACGTACGCGGTGTAGTATCGATCGTTGTCGAACGATTGGGATCGATCGACGATGAAGGTCTGGTGTCGGTCGACGGTTGGTTGTGCGTATCGATCGACGACGATGTTGTTGTTGCGTCGAGCGATGTTGAACGTTGACCTCTACGGATGGTGCGTTCCAAATGAGCAGGATCGTGTGAGAACAGCAAGTCTTTCTCCTTGTTGCTTCTGGTACCGCTGGGCATGCACCTGAAAAGACAAGAAAAATATTATTAGAAAGGGGGTAGGGAAAAGAATAAGAATCAATAAAACTAAATCTAATGGCGATCAAAGCTCCCCGGCAACGGCGCCAAATTTGATACCACTCACTAAGGAGTGTTACTCTCATCAAAAGAGGTTGAGATGTAGTACTTACGGATCGAATCCACAAGGAGCTAGGGAACAATTAAATCTAGTGTTTATTAATTCTAAGAGTTATAAATGTTTAAATGAAATGGCAATAGTAACAAGCGAAGTAACTAGTAAGTGTAACTTGGTTGGAAATGATATTAGATGCAGGGCCACTATTCAGGAGTTGGAGATTATAATACCTTTAGATGCCTATTTGTTGCATGCATGATACATTAGAGCTCAACCGCTTAACTCAGTGATCAGCTGTCGCATGTTTCACTGGTTAACAGGCTAGATCTTGTGTCTCAACGGTTAGTATGTGGACAACGAAAGAGTGTCGATCGATGGTCATATTGGGACGTCGACCGATACACCTTTGCCAACGTCGATCGATAGTTAGTTGAGGACATCGATCGACGGGTTCTAGCCAGGCCTATGCGCGAGTATGAAATGCCCAACTAAGATACTAAATTGGCGGTTAGCCCTCTATAGCAGTCCTAATATGATAGATAGATGTCAGGATGGGATAACAAGGGTGCTTGAATATGCAATCCTATGATCAAGTTCTAGTTAGCAAGGCTAAAACAAGCAATGAATACAAATCTATCATGAATATCACAACAAGGCAGATCTATCTGAACCCTGGATCTAATAATTGAAATACTCAGACATAGCAAAGCAATTCATAACAATGAAGAAATAGAAACTCATAGTATAAATGAAAAGAAATGATAACAAGGAGTTCCAATCACAAGTGATCTTCTCTCCAAAACTCTCTCTTCTCTCAAACTGAAACTTGTAACAAAAAAGGTCTCTCTGCCGTCAAAACACTTAGGCAGTATATAATCTACTAGGTTAAAAACTTGTCAGGGCATTTTCGTAATTTGGCTTGGCCTTGGGTTTTAAGTCTGCTGAATCCAAAATGTCGCGTGTCTGATGTCTCGACATCGATCAATGGTACTTGTGTACATTGATCGGTATTAATCTTCATTTGTCGAGGCATCTCCTGGTATCGATCGTCAGCACTGATGCACATCGATCGATTGTTCTTCCTCTCGTCGACCTCTACGTGGTCAGCTCGGGTGAAATGTCCTTTAAGCTCCAAAATGCTCCAAAGTCATAGCTTTACTCCGAAATGCACCTGAACCTGAAAACATACCTAGAAGAGTAGAAAACATAGATATATATATATATATATATATATATATATATATATATATAGTAAAATACCTATATACCATGGATGAAAACAAGTCAAATCCAAGGTATATCAACTATACACACTCATAATAAAAATAAAAATAAGATCTATTGTTTAATTAGGATGAGTCTGAACAGGACTTGGTGGCTAAAACCATTAAGGCTTGATTCATAAAGACTCCAATAAAAGAGTTCGAAACGAGACTTGGAGGCGGCAATCTTCAAGGCTCGCTTTCGCAAAAAATTCTTGGATATAAGTCAAAAAGAAGTGAACAGAGCTTGGTGGCAAACACCATTAAGTTTTGATTCATGGAAGCCTGTCCAATCTTGGTCACTGATCCTGCAATGGAAGCAGACTTTGACTCAAGAGAGAAATTAGAGAGAGAGAGAGAGAGAGAGAAATTAGGAACTAACTTTTACCTGTAGTTCCAGATACTTGTCTGAAATCCTTGCATCCTGTGATCGATACTCCCAAGGTAAAGCTTACACCTTTTACATTGAGAAATGAGGTTGGTTGAGGAGATTGATGATAAGATTAGTTAAGATTGTTGGCTAGATGATTTTGGTTGCTAAGCTAGGATATTGCATAATGTATATCTGTAAGAAGGAATTTTAGATGTGGAATGCAATATTATAGAGGTGATAATTTCAATGTTTCAAATCTGTGAGTCCCTGATGTTTTCAACCCTTTTCCAGAGAGATTTTCCGTTGGTTTGACTTGTGGACAAGTCAAAAGATAAGTCTGGGGGAGTTGATATACCATGATTTTCACCCGTTTTTATACATGGTACATAAAGGTTTTAAGATGTATTAATCTTGTTTTAGAGTCTTTTCAAAGCAAATACAGGTTTATTCACCTGATGGAAGGAAATGATACTTTTGGGACATTTTGGAATGCTTTTACGCAAGGAAAATCGATCGACGCTTGAAGAGCAACATCGGTCGATCATAATCACTTACCATCGATCGACATACATACATGTGCATCGATCGAAGCCCAGTCACACGAATGAAATCGCAAATTAAAAGATTTCATTTCCCAGAAGATATGTTATTTGCAACTTAAGTCCCTACCCGCCTGTTAGGCTATATGTACTAGGGTTTTGTATCATTTTTAGGAGACACTTGCAAAAAGACCTAGTTTGGAAAAAGGAGCATTTTGGCTACCATTAGGAGAGCTTAGGATTTGAGAGATTGATCTGAGACTGCAAAACAAAGAAGATTTTGAACTCTTTTATTTCTATTACTCTATCTATTTGTGTTCTATGTTTCATTTGAGTTTATTTCACACCATCATGACTTTGTCTCTCATGAATATGTTTGAGTAAACCAATTGTTAGATTTATGTTCTCACCATGGTTGAAATTATGTACTGCTAATATGACCATTAAAAAGGTGTTTTGATTGTTCTTTCATTGCTTGTGAACTTAATGCTAAAATTGAGATTGATCACCTTCATTTTAGATCTTAGGATTAATTGAGTCCAACTAACCATTTCCCCTCAATACCTGAACCCACTTGCGTGATCTAACCAACTCAGGCGCAACGACAGTTGGTCTGAGAAGGTTAGAGAACGAGTTAAACCCGTTCGCAAAGCTCGCTAGAATAACCATCGATCGACGCAACTATCGTTCTGTCGGTCGATCGTTACAAAGGTGTATCGGTCGATGTACATCAAGTTACATCGATCGACACTCTCTCAAGATCAAAATACGACAGTTGAGATCCGAGATCTAGTGAAGATAACCTATCCGGTTAAATCATTGTTTAGTTTAAAAACCATCAAACCCTTTAGTCTAAACAAAGTGCATACATTTCATACCTGAGAATTACCTGAATGTAGCTGCTTTCCCATTATTGAAACCACTTCAATTCAATCTATTGAATCACTATTGTTTTCGATTTACCATTTACTGCTTTTAAAACTATTAAAACCTTTTAGTCTATCTTCATTTCTAATTATTTAAGTCTGTTGAGTAATCCTAGAGTCTCTGTGGATTCGATCCCTAAGTACTACATCTGAACCTCTTTTGATGAGAGTAACACTCTTTAGGGTAATTTGAATAATATCAAATTTGAAAAAGATTATTAGAAAGGGCGTAGAGAAAAGAATAAGAATCAATAAAACTAAATCTAATGGCGATCAAAGCTCCCCGGCAACGGCGCCAAATTTGATACCACTCAAATTACCCTAAGGAGTGTTACTCTCATCAAAAGAGGTTCAGATGTAGTACTTAGGGATCGAATCCACAAGGAGCTAGGGAAAAATTAAATCTAGTGTTTATTAATTCTAGAATTGTAAATGTTTAAATGAAATAGCAATAGTAACAAGCGAAGTAACTAGTAAACGTAACTTGGTTGGAAATGATATTAGATGCAGGGCTACTATTCAGGTGTTGGAGATTATAATACCTATAGATGCCTATTTGTTGCATGCATGATATATTAGAGCTTAATCGCTTAACTCAGTGATCAGCTGTCGCATGTTTCACTGGTTAACAGGATAGATCTCGTGTCTCAACGGTTAGTATGTCGACAACAAAAGAGTGTCGATCGATAGTCCTATTGGAACGTCGACCCATACGCCTTTGCCAACATTGATCGATACTCAGTTGAGGACATCGATCGATGGGTTCTATCCAGGACTATGCGCGAGTATGATATGCTCTACTAAGATACTAAATTGGCGGTTAGCCCTCTCTAGCAGTCCTAATATGATAGATAGATGTCAGGATGGGATAACAAGGGTGCTTGAATATGCAATTCAATGATCAAGTTTTAGTTAGCAAGGTTAAACAAGAAATGAATACAAATCTATCATGAATATCACAACAAGGCAGATCTATAGTTTGGGGCAAATCCCACAAACCTATTTGAACCCTGGATCTAATAATTGAACTACTCAGACATAGCAAAGCAATTCATAATAATGAAGAAATAGAAACTCATAGTATAGATGAAAAGAAATGATAACAAGGAGTTCCAATCACAAGTGATCTTCTCTCCAAAACTCTCTCTTCTCTCAAAGTGAAACTTGTAACAAAAAAGGTCTCTCTGCCTTCAAAACACTTAGGCAATATATAATCTACTAGGTTAAAAACTCGTCAGGGCATTTTCATAATTTGACTTGGCCTTGGGTTTTAAGTCTGCTGAATCCAAACTGTCGCGTGTCTGATGTCTCGACATCGATCGATGGTACTTGTGTACATCAATCAATATTAATCTTCATTTGTCGAGGCATCTCCTGGTATCGATCGTCAGCACTGATGCGCATCAATCGATTGTTCTTCCTCTCGTCGACCTCTACGTGGTCAGCTCGGGTGAAATGTCCTTTAAGCTCCAAAATGCTCCAAAGTCATAGCTTTACTCCGAAATGCACCTGAACCTGAAAACATACCTAGAAAAGTAGAAAACATAGATATATATATAGTAAAATACCTATATACCATGGATGAAAACGTCAGCACACTGGCCCTTCCCGTGCACTGTTTGGGTGATTTTGGTCCACGTGGGCTGTCTGTTCTGTACACACAGGACGTCCGTGGGTGTCCGCCAGCACACACAGGACGTCCGTGGCTGTCTGTGGCTGTCTGTGTGTGTCCGTGTGTATCCGTGTGTGTCCGTCAGCACACACAGGACATCAGTGGCTGTCCATCAGTACACATATCACCACGCTGGTCCTTGGACTCAACACGCTGGTCCTTGGACTCAACACGCTGGTCCTTGGACTCAACAGGCTGGCCCTTCCCATGGACTGTTCAGGTGATTTTCGCCCACGTGGGCTGTCTGATCAGTACACACAGGACATCCGTGGGTGTCCGTCAGCACACACAGGATGTCTGTGGGTGTCCGTCAGCACACACAGGACGTCCGTGGCTGTCCGTGTGTGTCCGTGGGTGTCCGTCAGCACACACAGGACGTCCGTGGGTGTCTGTTAGCGCACACAGGACGTCCGTGGCTGTCCGTGTGTGTCCATGTGTGTCCGTCAGCACACACAGGACCTCTGTGGCTGTCCATCAGTACACATATCAGCACGTTGGTCCTTGGACTCAGCACGCTGGCCCTCTCCCCATGGACTGTTCGGGTGATTTTGGCCCACGTGGGCTGTCTGTTCAGTACATACAGGACGTCCGTGGGTGTCCGTCAGCACACAGGACGTCCGTGGGTGTCCGTCAGCACACACAGGACGTCCGTGGCTGTCCAGCAGTACACATATCAGCACGCTGGTCACTGGACTCAGCATGCAGGCCCTTGCCATGGACTGTTCAGGTGATTTTGGCCCACGTGGGCTGTCTGTTCAGTACACACAGGACGTCCGTGAGTGTCTATCAGCACACACAGGACGTCCGTCTGTGTACGTCAGCACACACAGGACGTCCGTGGCTGTCCATCAGTACACATATCAGCACATTTGTCCTTGGACTCAGCATGCTGACCCTTCCCGTGGACTGTTCGGGTAATTTTGGCCCGCGTGGGCTGTCTTGTCAATACACACAGGATGTCTGTGGGTGTCCGCCAGCACACACAGGACGTCCGTGGCTGTCCGTGTGTGTCCGTCAGCACACACAGTACGTCCTTGGCTGTCCACCAGTACACATATCAGCACGCAGGCCCTTCCCATGGACTGTTCGGGTGATTTTGGCCCACGTGGGCTGTCTGTTCAGTACACACAGGACGTCTGTGAGTGTCTATCAGCACACATAGGACGTCCGTGTGAGTCCATCAGCACACACAGGACGTACGTGGCTGTCCGTGTGTGTCCATCAGCACACACAGGACGTCTGGGGCTGTTCATCAGTACACATATCAGCACGTTGGTCCTTGGACCCAGCAGCTGACGCTTCTCGTGGACTGTTCGGGTGATTTTGGCCTATGTGGGCTGTCTGTTCAGTACACATAGGACGTCTGTGGATGTCCGCCAGTACACACAGGATGTCTATGGCTGTCCGTGTGTCCGTGTGTGTCCGTCAACACACACAGGACGTCCGTGTGAGTCCATCAGCACACACAGGACGTATGTGGCTGTCCGTGTGAATCAGTGTGTGTCCGTCAGCACACACAGGACGTCCGTGGCTGTCCATCAGTACACATATCAGCACGTTGGTCCTTGGACTCAGCACACTGGCCCTTCCCGTGCACTGTTTGGGTGATTTTGGTCCACGTGGGCGGTCTAATCTGTACACACAGGACGTCCGTGGGTGTCTATCAGCACACACAGGACGTCCGTGGGTGTCCGTCAGCACACACAGGACGTCTGTGGCTGTCAATCAGTACACATATCAGCACATTTTTCCTTGGACTCAGCACGCTGACCCTTCCCGTGGACTGTTCGGGTAATTTTGGCTCGCGTGGGCTGTCTTGTCAATACACACAGGATGTCTGTGGGTGTCCGCCAGTACACACAGGACGTCCGTGGCTGTCCGTGTGTATCCGTGTGTGTCCGTCAGCACACATAGTGCGTCCTTGGCTGTCCACCAGTACACATATCAGCACGCAGGCCCTTCCCATGGACTGTTCGGGTGATTTTGGCCCACGTGGGCTGTCTGTTCAGTACACACAGGACGTCCGTGAGTGTCTGTCAGCACACACAGGACGTCCGTGTGAGTCCATCAGCACCCACAGGACGTCCGTGGCTGTCCGTGTGTGTCCGTCAGCACACACAGTACTTCCGTGGCTGTCCATCAGTACACATATCAGCACGTTGGTCCTTGAACTCAGCACGCAGGCCCTTCCCATGGACTGTTCGGGTGATTTTGGCCCACGTGAGCTGTCTGTTCAGTACACATAGGACGTCTGTGGGTGTCCGCCAGCACACACAGGTCATCCGTGGCTGTCCGTGTGTGTCCGTGTGTGTCCGTCAACACACACAGGCCGTCCGTGTGAGCCCATCAGCACACACAGGACGTCTGTGGCTGTCCGTGTGTGTCCGTCAGTACACACAGGACGTCCATGGGTGTCCGCCAGCACACACAGGACGTCTGTGGCTGTCTGTGGCTGTGCGTGTGTGTCCGTGTGTATCCGTGTGTGTCCGTCAGCACACACAGGACATCCGTTGCTGTCCATCAGTACACATATCAGCACGCTGGTCCTTGGACTCAACACGCTGGTCCTTGGACTCAACACGCTGGCCCTTCCCGTGGACTGTTTGGGTGATTTTGGCCCACATGGGCTTTCTGTTCAGTACAAACAGGACGTCCGTGGGTGTCCGTCAGCACACATAGGACGTCTGTCGGTGTCCGTCAGCACACACAGGACGTCTGTGGGTGTCCGTCAGCATACACAGGACATCCGTGGCTGTCCGTGTGTGTCCGTGGGTGTCCGTCAGCACACACAGGACGTCCGTGGGTGTCTGTTAGCACACACAGGACGTCTGTGGCTGTCCGTGGCTGTCCGTGTATGTCCGTCAGCACACACAGGACGTCTGTGGCTGTCCATCAGTACACATATTAGCACGTTGGTCCTTGGACTCAGCGTGCTGACCCTTCCCGTGGACTGTTCGGGCGATTTTGGCCTACACGGGCTGTCTGTTCAGTACACACAGGACATTCGTGGGTGTCCGTGTGTGTCCATGTGTGTTCCTGTGTGTTTGTCAGCACACACAGGACGTCCGTGGCTGTCCATCAGTACACATATCAGCACGCTGGTCCTTGAACTCAGCACGCTGGTCCTTGAACTCAGCACGCTGGTCTTTGGATTCAGCACGCTGGCCTCCCCGTGCACTGTTTGGGTGATTTTGGCCCACGTGGGCTGTATGTTCAGTATATACAAGACGTCCGTGGGTGTCCGTCAGCACAAACAGGACGTCCGTGGGTGTCCGTCAGCACACACTGGATGTCCGTGGCTGTCCACCAGTACACATATCAGCACGCTGGTCCCTGGACTCAGCACGCAGGCCCTTCCCATGGACTGTTCGGGTGATTTTCGCCCACGTGGTGTCATGTCCCTGATTCTAGATAGAGCCTTCGGGCACAGCCATGGTACGGGGAGACGTGCTAGTCAGGTCGTAAGACCTAAAGACAAGCGTATCATGGCTGGAATGGATGGTTAAGTGCATCAGTATGCTGAGACTTGACCAGAATCGGATGGAGACAAGGAAATAAGAGCTGGATGAGTTCTAAGGCAGCTGGACGATGATGGGAAGCAGCTCAGTCAGCTAGGACAAGCTTAGTGTAGCTCACACTAGCTTGGGTCAGCTCCAGTAGCTGGATCACTAGCTCCCTCAGCTGGGGAAGCTGGCACTCAGCTCAACTCAGCTGGGTGGAGTGTTATGGTCCGGGCCAGTGTTGCCGGTCCATGGGCGGTCAAGGGTCCGGCTGGGTGGTGGCTGAACCACTAAGGGCCTATGGGTCTTTATTGGGTCCGTGGGTCTTGGTGGATGTACTTGGGATGCAGATTGAGGCATTGGGCCTATTTCCAGACAGCCCACACGCCAAAGGGAGCAGTTGGACGGTTGATGGGCGAAAAGGTGGGAATTGGGCAGTTTGTGTCTTTTCCCTTCCAACCGGTTGCAACTGTCCGCCCAGGCAGTTATTGGCCGACCTTTCTCTATAAATACAGACACTTGGGTGTCGAAAATGGCATCAAATTCCTTAGGGAAAACTCTGCCAAAATCGTGACAGAAAGAAAGAGAGAAAGAGAGAAGAAGGCCGGCCAAACCGAGACTGTGGGTGGTGGTGATCGGACTCCGACCAGAAGTTGGTCTGTGGGAAGAGGAGAGCATTTGGTGATGGCAACCAGAGGCAAGGAGAAGGATCTGGAGAAGGGCTTGAGCACTCCTGAGCGCACGCCCAAGGTGAGTGGGATGGACCGAACCATCCTACCATGGCCGCGGTGGAATTCCGTGTAGGCTGTGGTCGGATTGGTTGGACCAGACCCATCTCTTCCTTTTCCCTTACTATTCTACTTCATCTCTTCTATGTTCTGAATGTGTTGGATGATTCAGACACGTTCTGACTGAGCCATGGTCTTGGTCGGTACCCAGAAACCCTCCATGGCCTTGGTTGGGCTGGTGTGTTGAGATCTCATAGTTCCTGAAGGGATTATTGGGATCCGACCATGGATTGTTCTTAGTGATGATTTATCATGAATTATCATGGTTTCTAATTGGATTTATCAGTCCGATTTGATGGTGGTCAGTTATGGCCGGTTTAGTGGAATTTGGCCGAGTTCTAGGTGAAGGAGGCCGGTTCTGTCTAATCTGATTGTGGATTCTTCTTAGTTGGGAATTATCAGTAATTGTCATGAATTTTATTTAGTTTTTGGAGATGTATTAAAAATGGCCAGAAATGGGATTTAGCCTTGGTCGTTTGTGGTTCAGTGTGATTGATGGGTTAGATCACATTGGATCAGTCTGGCCGTGTGTTAAATGGTTGTTTGGGATGTCTTAGTTGATGTCCTGAGTATGGCCGAGTGCTTTGTTGACTGATCGGTTAGCTTAGAGAACTTAGTTTAAGGGAACCAAACCATGCAATGTTAGATGAGCTTACTAGGGTATCGGTTTGTTATGTACTTATGTTGTTGTGTTGTGTGTGTGTTGTGGTTTCAGGATCGGACCAGGACCGTGGCAAGGCCAAGGAACCGTGAGGACTTAGCTGTGGATGGATGTGTGGGTTATGGGATAGTATTGTATTATGACTTATGACTTAGCCTATTGTGCAACTGACTGATTGTATGGATCACATGTTTATATTTATACAATGAATGTTTTCTCTTGTCTATCTGGTCGTGCATTGATTGAATGAACCTCAAGATTTCGAAAATGACTTAGTGAATATGGAACTTTAAAACTGATGGAACTTAGAAACATGGTTTAGGTAAGGCACGGACCTAGTGGGACCTAAGGGTCAGGTTCGGGTCTTACAAGTTGGTATCAGAGCGGAGTTGATTCTAGGATTTGTTTGGGTTTGGGTTAGTCACCACACATCCGGCTGGTTCTCATGGTAAGGTCTGGTCGTTTTGCTTAGCCTTAGGGATTGTTGTGATTTATTTTGTTATATCATGTGAGCTGACATGATTGTTTACATGTGTTGAATCCCAAGGGTGGAAAAAGCAAGTCCAGATCTCGGAAGGGTAAGGATGGAGCTGGGGCATCCGGTCCAGTGGGTGCAGATGATGTGAATCTGGCCGCAACATTGCCAATCCAAGCGGATGGGGTTAATGTTGGGACTGGATTGCCTTCGGTTCAGCTCAACCCTACTGAGGTTCGTGTGGATGGAGCTGAGTTCCAGCTGGAACATGAGCCAGAACGAGCTGATGGAGCTAATGGAGCTGATGGGAATGGACGGCAGCAACAGGATGGGCTGGAAGGTGAAGGCGAATCTTCACAGACTGGCCGTCTTGGTGACCGTAATGGGGCTGCGGACGGCAGGGCAGCTGGTCCGGTGAACCAGGCTGCGGAACCATCCATGCATGAGGTTCTGGAGGTCATGAGAGCTATGAGTACTCAAATGTTGGCTTTGACTCAGGCGTTTACACCTTTGGGTCAGGACATACCGACTCATACTGCTATTCCTATAAGGAACCAGCAGGCTGGCCGAGCAGCAGCAGCTCCGGTAGCTGGTGGAGCAGCTCCGGTTCATGGGGAACAGGAAGCTGAGGTGATTGAGATTGACCCCCCAGCTAGGGCGACCAGGAAGGTGGATTACTTGAAGGTGCTGGAGCACATCACTCGTATGGGCACTAAACACTTTGCTGGAAGTGTTGACCCTCTTGAGGCGGATGAGTGGAGGAGCAGGTTGGCTCGTAACTTCAGCTCAAGCCGCTGCCCAGAGGACTACCAGAAGGACATTGCGGTTCACTTCTTGGAGGGAGATGCCCACAACTGGTGGTTGGCTCTTGACAAGCGCACCAATGGTACCATAGAGCGCTTTGAGGACTTTGAGGTTGAGTTCAACCACAAGTACTTCCCAGCTGAGGCATGGGACCGTTTGGAAGCTAAGTTCCTGGACTTGGTTCAGGGACGCAGGACGGTACGTGAGTACGAAGAAGAGTTCAACCGACTCAGGCGCTATGTGGGTAAGGAGTTGGAGGACGAGGCAGTTCAGGTTCGCCGGTTCATCAGAGGCCTTAGGGCTGAACTCCGGACCTATTGCTCAGTCCGTACCTTCTCCACTGTGTCTGAGCTGGTTGAGAGGATGGCCTTGCTTGAGGTCAACCTTGCGGATGAGCATAAGCAGAAGGTCAAAAGTGTGGTGGTGGCTTCAAGCCAGAGTGGTGACCGGAAGAGGAAAAGGGACCAGGCTGAAGAGGGTAAAACCTCAAGTGGTAGGCCTGTGTGTCCCAAGTGTGGCCGACACCATGGAGGTGAATGTTGGAGAGCAATGGGAGCTTGTCTTCGATGTGGTAAGATGGATCACTCAGCTCGGGACTGTCCTAGACAGGAGCAAGGAGCTGGTGGTGATACCAGGACTTGCCACTACTGTGGAAAGAAGGGACATCTCCGTAAGGATTGTCCCAAGTTAGCAGCCGGGTCGAGCAAGGGCCGTGGTGAGGGCAACAAGCCAGACCAGAACCGCGGTCAGACCTCTGCACCCCGCGTCTATGAGCTGTCCAAGGATGAGGACAAGGCTGGACCATTCCTCGCGATCACTGGTAATGTGTCTGATCTTATTCTTTCCAATTCAGTAGAATTGCATGGTATGGAACCTAGGACGGTTAGATACTTAGTTTGGGTCATGTGTAGGGACCCTAAGTATTGGTGGTGTGGAAACACATGTACTTTTCGATACTGGAGCTACACATAGTTTTGTGAGTCCAGGGATGCTCGGAAAGGGGTTGTTCCAGTTGGGAACGGGGGATTGTCCTGGGGTAGTGAATGCGGCCGGTGGGCAAGTGATGCATTCGCTAGGGGTGATTCAGGACGTCCCAGTAATGATCCAGGACAGGGTCATGCCTGTGGATCTTGTGGTAGTCCACCTAAAGAATCACGAGGTGATCTTGGGTATGGACTGGCTTGGAAAGTATCGGGCCACTCTTGACTGTCACCGGGGGCGTGTGCTTTTTGAGAGTGGGTGTGGGGCTCCGATCAGGTTCCAAGGTATACGTCCGATCTCTGGATGCTTGGTGGTGTCAGCTATCCATGTTGAGAGGATGCTGAGGAAGGGTTGTGAGGCTTATCTGGCCACAATCGCCACTAAGGAGGTCGTAGGGGGTGGTGACCCGGAGGGAATACCGCTGGTTGGTGAGTTCCAGGATGTGTTTAGGGCGCTACAGGGCATTCCCCCTGATAGGTTGGATCCATTCATAATAGAACTCGAACCAGGGACGGCCCCATTATCCAAAAGTCCCTACAGAATGGCTCCTGCCGAGATGGCCGAGCTTAAGAAGCAACTTGAAGAGTTGCTGGATAAGGGTTTCATACGGCCTAGTGTGTCACCCTGGGGAGCACCAGTCCTCTTTGTGAAGAAGAAGGATGGTAGCTTCAGATTGTGTATTGACTATCGAGGGTTAAACCGGGTGACTGTGAAGAACAAGTACCCATTGCCTCGGATAGATGAGTTGTTGGATCAGCTCAAGGGTGCAAAATGGTTTTCTAAAATCGATTTGGCTTCAGGGTATCATCAGATTCCCATTGAACCAAATGATGTAAGGAAGACAGCCTTCCGAACCAGGTATGGCCACTATGAGTTTGTGGTCATGCCATTTGGATTAACCAATGCACCAGCAGCTTTCATGAAGATGATGAACAGCATATTCAGGGATTTCCTGGATGAGTTTGTAATCATCTTCATTGATGATATCTTGGTCTACTCCAAGACCAAAGAGGATCATGAGAGACATCTAAGAGCAGTGTTGGGACGATTGAGGGAACAACAGCTCTATGCCAAATTGAGCAAGTGCAGTTTTTGGCAAAGAAGTGTTGGGTTCCTGGGTCACATTGTATCCGACCAAGGTGTCTCCGTGGACCCGGAAAGATTAAGGCCATACAAGAATGGCCTAGACCTAAGAGTGCAACTGAAGTCAGGAGCTTTCTAGGTCTGGCCGGTTATTACAGGAAGTTTGTCAAGGGGTTTGCCAGCTTGGCTCAACCTATGACACAACTGACTGGGAAAGACGTGAGGTTTGTATGGTCTGAGAAATGTGAGGAATGTTTCTCTGCACTTAAGCACATGTTGACAAGTGCACCGGTATTGGTGTTGCCAGAGGCAGACCAACCATATGTGGTTTACACAGACGCCTCCATAACCGGATTAGGATGTGTATTAACCCAACATGGGAAGGTCATCGCTTATGCCTCTAGGCAGTTGAGGAAGCATGAGGGGAACTATCCAACCCACGACCTTGAGATGGCCGCAGTGGTGTTCGCCCTCAAGATATGGCGATCATACTTGTATGGTGCCAAGGTTCAGATTTTGACCGACCACAAGAGTCTCAAGTATATATTCACTCAACCTGAGTTGAATTTGAGGCAAAGGAGATGGATGGAGTTCGTGGCCGATTATGATCTGGATATTGCTTACCATCCAGGTAAAGCAAACCTAGTGGCCGATGCCTTAAGCCGTAGGAGAGCTGAGGTATCAGCCGAGAGGGAAGCAGAGGTGCTGGAAGGGATGGTTAGGACATTGCATTTAAACACACTGGCCAGCGAGGACGAGCCGTTGGGTTTAGAAGCAGTGAACCAGGCTGATCTCCTTACCAGGATCAGGCAAGCACAAAGCTTGGATGAGAACCTCCAGAAGGTTGCTCTGAATGATAAAACCGAGTACCAGGTTGCGAGTGATGGTACGATTTTGGTCCATGGGAGGATCAGTGTTCCGAATGTAAGGGAACTAAAGGAAGAGATTATGAGTCAGTCTCATAAGTCTAAGTTCTCTGTGCACCCGGGACTGAACAAGATGTACAAGGATATCAAGAGGTACTATCATTGGATCCGTATGAAGACGGATGTGGCCGAGTGGGTGGCTAAGTGTCCTACTTGCCAACTCGTCAAGGCTGAGCACCAAGTACCCAGTGGATTACTCCAGAATCTACCTATTCCAGAATGGAAGTGGGATCACATCACCATGGACTTTGTGTCAGGTTTTCCCATGACCAGGAATAGAAAGGATTCGGTTTGGGTAGTGGTGGATCGTCTGACCAAGTCAGCTCTGTTCATACCAATCAAGAAGACTGATGGTGTGGAGCCCTTGGTACAGATTTACATGGATCAGGTGGTACGCCTGCATGGTGTACCAGCCAGTATTGTGTCGGATAGGGACCCTCGGTTCACTTCTTATTTCTGGAAGGCTTTCCAAAAGGCCTTGGGAACAAGAGTGCACATGAGCACAGCCTATCACCCCCAAACGGATGGTCAGTCTGAAAGAACCATCCAGACGTTGGAAGACATGTTAAGGGCTTGTGTCTTGGACTGGGGAAATTCCTGGGAAAGACACTTGCCATTGGTAGAGTTTGCTTACAACAACAGCTTCCATACCAGTATTGGGATGTCGCCCTACGAAGCTTTGTACGGACGGCCCTGCAGGACACCATTATGCTGGACCCAAGTGGGGGAGCGCAGCATGATAGGACCTGAGATAGTGGAGGAGACCACGGAGAAGATTAAGTTCATCCGTGACAAGATGAAGGAGGCACAGGACCGTCACAAGTCTTATGCGGATAAGAGAAGGAAACATGTTGAGTTTGAGGTGGACGACATGGTCTACCTCAAGATGATTACTTTCAGAGGTCGGAAAAGGGTTTCTGGCCGAGGGAAGTTGGATCCAAGGTACTTGGGTCCATTCCGGATCATTGAGAGAGTTGGTTCGGTGGCTTACAAGCTTAACCTACCAACTGAGATGGAAGCATTTCATAATGTATTCCATGTGTCTCAATTGAGAAAATGTCTTTCAGATCAAGACATTGTGATACCGGAAATTCCATCTGATCTAGGCACGAACCTCACCTTGGAGACAAGGCCGGTTCGGATTGTAGACAGGATGGAAAAAGCAATGAGGAACAAGACCATTCAAATGGTCAAAGTCGTGTGGGAATGCAGTGGGCAAGAACAAGTCACTTGGGAAACCGAGATGAGAATGAAAGCTGACTATCCAGAGTGGTATGGTCAGTTTATGATGGAGACAAGTCTAGACTTGGATTCGAGGACGAATCCATCTCAAGTGGGGGAGACTTGTCATGTCCCTGATTCTAGATAGAGCCTTCGGGCACAGCCATGGTACGGGGAGACGTGCTAGTCAGGTCGTAAGACCTAAAGACAAGCGTATCATGGCTGGAATGGATGGTTAAGTGCATCAGTATGCTGAGACTTGACCAGAATCGGATGGAGACAAGGAAATAAGAGCTGGATGAGTTCTAAGGCAGCTGGACGATGATGGGAAGCAGCTCAGTCAGCTAGGACAAGCTTAGTGTAGCTCACACTAGCTTGGGTCAGCTCCAGTAGCTGGATCACTAGCTCCCTCAGCTGGGGAAGCTGGCACTCAGCTCAACTCAGCTGGGTGGAGTGTTATGGTCCGGGCCAGTGTTGCCGGTCCATGGGCGGTCAAGGGTCCGGCTGGGTGGTGGCTGAACCACTAAGGGCCTATGGGTCTTTATTGGGTCCGTGGGTCTTGGTGGATGTACTTGGGATGCAGATTGAGGCATTGGGCCTATTTCCAGACAGCCCACACGCCAAAGGGAGCAGTTGGACGGTTGATGGGCGAAAAGGTGGGAATTGGGCAGTTTGTGTCTTTTCCCTTCCAACCGGTTGCAACTGTCCGCCCAGGCAGTTATTGGCCGACCTTTCTCTATAAATACAGACACTTGGGTGTCGAAAATGGCATCAAATTCCTTAGGGAAAACTCTGCCAAAATCGTGACAGAAAGAAAGAGAGAAAGAGAGAAGAAGGCCGGCCAAACCGAGACTGTGGGTGGTGGTGATCGGACTCCGACCAGAAGTTGGTCTGTGGGAAGAGGAGAGCATTTGGTGATGGCAACCAGAGGCAAGGAGAAGGATCTGGAGAAGGGCTTGAGCACTCCTGAGCGCACGCCCAAGGTGAGTGGGATGGACCGAACCATCCTACCATGGCCGCGGTGGAATTCCGTGTAGGCTGTGGTCGGATTGGTTGGACCAGACCCATCTCTTCCTTTTCCCTTACTATTCTACTTCATCTCTTCTATGTTCTGAATGTGTTGGATGATTCAGACACGTTCTGACTGAGCCATGGTCTTGGTCGGTACCCAGAAACCCTCCATGGCCTTGGTTGGGCTGGTGTGTTGAGATCTCATAGTTCCTGAAGGGATTATTGGGATCCGACCATGGATTGTTCTTAGTGATGATTTATCATGAATTATCATGGTTTCTAATTGGATTTATCAGTCCGATTTGATGGTGGTCAGTTATGGCCGGTTTAGTGGAATTTGGCCGAGTTCTAGGTGAAGGAGGCCGGTTCTGTCTAATCTGATTGTGGATTCTTCTTAGTTGGGAATTATCAGTAATTGTCATGAATTTTATTTAGTTTTTGGAGATGTATTAAAAATGGCCAGAAATGGGATTTAGCCTTGGTCGTTTGTGGTTCAGTGTGATTGATGGGTTAGATCACATTGGATCAGTCTGGCCGTGTGTTAAATGGTTGTTTGGGATGTCTTAGTTGATGTCCTGAGTATGGCCGAGTGCTTTGTTGACTGATCGGTTAGCTTAGAGAACTTAGTTTAAGGGAACCAAACCATGCAATGTTAGATGAGCTTACTAGGGTATCGGTTTGTTATGTACTTATGTTGTTGTGTTGTGTGTGTGTTGTGGTTTCAGGATCGGACCAGGACCGTGGCAAGGCCAAGGAACCGTGAGGACTTAGCTGTGGATGGATGTGTGGGTTATGGGATAGTATTGTATTATGACTTATGACTTAGCCTATTGTGCAACTGACTGATTGTATGGATCACATGTTTATATTTATACAATGAATGTTTTCTCTTGTCTATCTGGTCGTGCATTGATTGAATGAACCTCAAGATTTCGAAAATGACTTAGTGAATATGGAACTTTAAAACTGATGGAACTTAGAAACATGGTTTAGGTAAGGCACGGACCTAGTGGGACCTAAGGGTCAGGTTCGGGTCTTACACGTGGGCTGTCTGTTCAGTACACACAGGACGTCCGTGAGTGTCTGTCAGCACACACAGGACGTCTGTGGGTGTCCGTCAGCACACAAAGGACGTCTGTGGTTGTCCGTGTGTGTCCGTCAGCACATACAGGACGTCTGTGGTTGTCCGTGGCTGTCCATCAGTACACATATCAGCACATTTGTCCTTGGACTCAGCACACTGACCCTTCCCATGGACTGTTCGGGTAATTTTGGCCCGCGTGGGCTGTCTTGTCAATACACACAGGATGTCTGTGGGTGTCTGCCAGCACACACAGGACGTCCGTGGCTGTCCGTGTGTGTCCGTGTGTGTCCGTCAGCACACACAGTACGTCCTTGGCTGTCCACCAGTACACATATCAGCACGCAGGCCCTTCCCATGGACTGTTCGGGTGATTTTGGCCCACGTGGGCTGTCTGTTCAGTACACACAGGACGTCCGTGAGTGTCTATCAGCACACACAGGACGTCCATGGGTGTCCGTCAAGACACACAGGACGTCTGTGGTTGTCTGTGTGTGTCCGTCAGAACACACAGGACGTCTGTGGCTGTCAATCAGTACACATATCAGCACATTTGTCCTTGGACTCCGCATGCTGACCCTTCCCGTGGACTGTTCGGCTAATTTTGGCCCGCGTGGGCTGTCTTGTCAATACACACCGGATGTTTGTGGGTGTCCGCCAGCACACACAGGACGTCCATGGCTGTCCGTGTGTGTCCGTGTGTGTCCGTCAGCACACACAGTACGTCCTTGGCTGTCCACCAGTACATATATCAGCACGCAGGCCCTTCCCATGGACTGTTCGGGTGATTTTGGCCCACGTGGGCTGTCTGTTCAGTACACACAGGACGTCCGTGGTTGTCTGTCAGCACACACAGGATGTATGTGTGAGTCCATCAGCACCCACAGGACGTCCGTGGCTGTCAGTGTGTGTCCGTCAGCACACACAGGACTTCCGTGGCTGTCTATCAGTACACATATCAGCACGTTGGTCCTTGAACTCAGCAGCTGACGCTTCTCGTGGACTGTTCGAGTTATTTTGGCCTGTCTGTTCAGTACACATAGGACGTCTGTGGGTGTCTGCCAGCACACACAGGAGGTTTGTGGCTGTCCGTGTGTGTCCGTCTGTGTCCGTCAACACACACAGGCCGTCCGTGTGAGTCAATCAGCACACACAGGACGTCTGTGGCTGTCCGTGTGTGTCCGTGTGTGTCCGTCAGTAAACACAGGACGTCTGTGGGTGTCCGCCAGCACACACAGGACATCCGTGGCTGTCTGTGGCTGTATGTGTGTGTCCGTGTGTATCCGTGTGTGTCCGTCAGCACACACAGGACATCCATTGCTGTCCATCATTACACATATCAGCACGCTGGTCCTTGGACTCAACACGCTGGTCCTTGGACTCAACACGCTGACCATTCCCATGGACAGTTCGGGTGATTTTGGCCCACGTGGGCTTTCTGCTCAGTACACACAGGACGTCTGTGGGTGTCCGTCAGCACACACAGGATGTCTGTGGGTGTCCGTCAGCACACACAGGACGTCCGTGGCTGTCCGTGTGTGTCCGTGGGTGTCCGTCAGCACACACAGGACGTCCGTGGGTGTCCGTTAGCACACACAGGACATCCATGGCTGTCTGTGTGTGTCCATGTGTGTCCGTCAGCACACACAGGACCTCCGTGGCTGTCCATCAGTACACATATCAGCACGTTGGTCCTTAGACTCAACACGCTGGCCCTCCCCGTGGACTGTTCGGGTGATTTTGGCCCACGTGGGCTGTCTGTTCAGTACATACAGGACATCCGTGGGTGTCCGTCAGCACACACAGGACGTCTGTGGGTGTCCGTCAGCACAAACAGGATGTCCGTGGCTGTCCACCAGTACACATTACAGCACGCTGGTCCCTGGACTCAGCACGCAGGCCCTTCCCAAGGACTGTTCGGGTGATTTTGGCCCACGTGGGCTGTGTGTTCAGTACAAACAGGACGTCTGTGAGTGTCTATCAGCACACACAGGACGTCCTTGGGTGTCCGTCAGCACACACAGGACGTCTGTGGTTGTCTATGTGTGTCCGTCAGAACACACAGGACGTCCGTGGCTGTCAATTAGTACACATATCAGCACATTTGTCCTTGGACTCAGCACGCTGACCCTTCCCGTGGACTGTTCGGCTAATTTTGGCCCGCGTGGGCTGTCTTGGCAATACACACAGGATGTTTGTGGGTGTCCGCCAGCACACACAGGATGTCCATGGCTGTCCGTTGTGTCCGTGTGTGTCCGTCAGCACACACAGTACGTCCTTGGCTGTCCACCAGTACACATATCAGCACGCAGGCCCTTCCCATGGACTGTTCGGGTGATTTTGGCCCACGTGGGCTGTCTGTTCAGTACACACTGGACGTCCGTGGGTGTCTGTCAGCACACACAGGACGTCCGTGTGAGTCCATCAGCACCCACAGGACGTCCGTGGCTGTCCGTGTGTGTCCGTCAGCACACACAGGACTTCCGTGGCTGTCTATCAGTACACATATCAGCACGTTGGTCCTTGGACTCAGCAGCTGATGCTTCTCGTGGACTGTTTGAGTTATTTTGGCCTGTCTGTTCAGTACACATAGGACGTCTGTGGGTGTCCGCCAGCACACACAGGACGTCCGTGGCTGTCCGTGTGTGTCCGTCTGTGTCCGTCAACACACACAGGACGTCCGTGTGAGTCCATCAGCACACACAGGATGTCTGTGGCTGTCCGTGTGTGTCCGTGTGTGTCCGTCAGTAAACACAGGACCTCTGTGGGTGTCCGCCAGCACACACAGGACGTCCGTGGCTGTCTGTGGCTGTCCGTGTGTGTCCGTGTGTATCCGTGTGTGTCCGTCAGCACACACAGGACATCCATTGCTGTCCATCAGTACACATATCAGCACGCTGGTCCTTGGACTCAACACGCTGGTCCTTGGACTCAACATGCTGGCCCTTCCCATGGACAGTTCGGGTGATTTTGGCCCATGTGGGCTTTCTATTCAGTACACACAGGACGTCCGTGGGTGTCCGTCAGCACACACAGGACGTCTGTGGGTGTCTGTCAGCACACACAGGATGTCCGTGGCTGTTCGTGTGTGTCTGTGGGTGTCCGCCAGCACACACAGGACGTCCGTGGGTGTCTGTTAGCACACACAGGACATCTGTGTCTGTCTGTGGCTGTCCGTGTATGTCCGTCAGCACACAGAGGACGTCTGTGGCTGTCCATCAGTACACATATCAGCACGTTGGTCCTTGGACTCAGCGTGCTGACCCTTCCCGTGGACTGTTCGGGTGATTTTGGCCCACGCGGGCTGTCTGTTCAGTACACACAGGACGTCCGATGCAGTAAGCATGCTCGACCAGCTAGGTGAAGTGTAGCGCAGCTCGATGTATCTCACTGAAGTGTAGGTCAGCTCCCTGAGCTGGATGGTCTAGCTCACTCAGCTGGGACAGCTGGGGATCAGCTCAACTCAGCTTGACTGAGTGTTCAAGTCATGGGCAGTTGGGCCGGGTCTGGACAGTGGTCGGGCCATGTGGGCGACCCGTGTGTGCCGATGGGCTGGTTGGCTCTTGGGATTGAGCCATGAGCTTGGGCAATCCGTGTGGGCTTGTTTTGGACATGTCCAGGAGTGGTTTGACAGTTCCAGGACGTCTGGTAACTGCCAGAGGCGAAAGGGTGTGATCTGGACCATTGATTAAATCAATGGCAGGAAATGATACCGAAAGGGTGCAACCTTTGGAAAGGTAACTACCCCTTCTTCTATAAAAGGCAGGCAAGTCCGTGCCTTTGCAGGACGCCAGGGCTTCCTCCTACACCCTGAAACTCAAAGAAACACAAAGAAAAGACAGAGAGTTAGTCGGATTCCCAATCCAAGACCCATGGTGGTGTGAAGGCCATAAAGAGGCAGTTTTGGGAGAGATCAAGGGGGGGAGTTATGAACGACTTTCTTGTCACGCCCCCGATCCTGGAAAGGATTGTCGGGACGGCCATGGACCAAGGAAACGTACCAGCCAGTCTTAGGACATCAAGGCAAGCGTTCCATGGTCAAGAAAGAAGGTTAAGCACATAAGGAAACTTCGACTTAACCTTATAAGAGAAAAGAGACAGCTAAGACGAGTAAGACGGTAGCTGGACGAGATAGAGAAGTAGCTCGACCAGCTTAACGAAGCTAGGTTGAGTTCACTCCAGCTCAGCCACTACTAAGTCAGCTCCACTAGCTGTACTACTAGCTCACTCAGCTGAGGAAGCTGGGAGTCAGCTCATCTCAGATAGACGGACTGTTCGGGTTTTAGGCCGATGGTCCGCGTCCGGGTCAGTGGCGGGCTGTAGGTCCGGCCATGAGGCCATTGGGCTGTTGGGTCTTGGGCAAGGCCGTGAGGCCTCCAAGAGGCTTGGGGCGTGGGTTGGGCTTGTTAGCGACCCCAAACCCAATCATAAAGGGCGAAGGGATGCAAGTGGCCGAAAGGGGACAACCCTTGGCCGATGGTGCCCATTCGCTAGCAAGTCGTGCCTGTTCGTGGGGCAAGACTTACCCCCTCGTTTTCTATTAATATGGGGGCTCTCTGGTCGATTTAATTATCCATTTCCAGAGTAAAATACTCTGAGAAAAACGTATAGAGAGAGAGAGAGAGTCCCGGCCAAGAGATCGGCCAGAAAAGGGCCGGTCGTGGTGGTTTAGTATCTCCGGCAAGGAGAACGGTTTAGGAGAGAGGAGGCCGTGTGGTTATGGATACCCAAGGCATAGAGAAAGGTCTGGAGAAGGACTCCAACCCCGTGGTTCAGTCAGATAGGGTCAGTGGGGTAACCACCCACTCATCGGCTAAGACCATCGAACAGTCCGAACCGGTCTAGCCATGGGCGTTTGGATTGTGTCCCATTCTTCTTATTCTTTTCATCTAGTTCTTCTTATACTCCTTCTGTACATTGGCGTGGCCTTGTTGATGTGTTGGGATTGGTTATAACCGTGGTTCTGGTAGAGTAATGCGGTCGCGGTCCATAACCGACGAGTTAGGCGCGCGCATGATCTGACTGGCCTCAGGTGATCCGATTGGATAGGGGCGGTTCTGTTCTGATCTGAACGGTTGCAACCCTTCCCTGAACAGTCACAATGGTTCATGACTTGTGTAGGTTAAGGCGTGGTCCTTTGGCCATAGGCCGGACACACGCACGGACCAGACAGTCCATACGGACGGTTAGGTCGAACGGTTGGAACATCTGAATGGGTGCGAGTTGCCAAGGGTCATGAGTTGCCAAGAGGCACGTGTGTCCAAAGGTTACTAGTTCCCAAAGGGTTTGAGTTCCAAACGGTGCCATTGGTTCAAGGCTTCGGCCGAACCAAGTGGACAGTCCGCGGCTGCATAGTCGAACGGACGGACGGCTAGTTTAACCGGTGTGTTGTGTAGCAAGGTCTGATCGGTTGCAAGGCAATCCGGTTTGGTCTTGGGCCTTACTCATTAGTATAGATCCAGGTTTTGGGTTGGATCAGGTAAGAAGGTCCGTGAGCCTTTGGGCCGGACTTATAACTGGCCGATCGCACCTAGATCTTAACTAGACGGTTAGACGGGACTATGGACGATCCGACTATGGTTGGATGGTTCTGGCCGCAAAGGCTAAGTGGGATATCTTACAATCAACTTTGGGTTGGTGAGTAGGATAGGCGCCATATGCCTTATGTAGGGCGTAGAACCACATGATGGCAATGGAAGGCCGGTTATATCAGTACATGCTAAGTGGACGATGGCTTATCAAGTCTAGTGGTCGGATCATGTATCATGACGATGGTTCGATGGCCGAACACTAGTATGGATACTCACGTTGCTGGAGTAAGAGTATTGATGTGATGCTTCTATATATCAACCTTGGTGTTGATAGCTTCGAGTTTGGCTAAGAGTCATGACGAAGCGTGTGGCTAGTACTATGTATCGTAGACCATAGATACTGAGCCTAAGTGTGATTGTTCAAGGAAGGCCGTGTAAGATCTGATCATGGTTGAGTATGGACGACCTGACCTCTGAATGATGGTTCAAGGTGTCGGAACTAATCTGATTAAGGAATGCATCGGTTGGTATGAACAAATCATATATGTTGTCTGGGTTAAGTCCCAAGGCCGGTCAGGCCAGATGATGACTCATCAGTTCCAAGTCATGTGAGGATGGTGGTTGATTGACTTAGGATCTAATGAGCTTTGTCAGTCCAGAAGATGGATTTGGTACTATTTCCTATAAGGCAAAAAGGATTTCAGATTGTGCATGAGCCAAGAAAGGCCAGATGCAAACCCTTATCCTTTCAAAGACTTTTCAAAGGTTACTTATGTCTGTGGGGATGGTTGGTTGAATGAGTAAGTACCTAGGGGAGTTGTTTGATGCAGGAGTCACGACAAGGACCTTAAGTAAGATCATGGAGTGATCGTGGTGCAGCTGTCAAGCAAGAGCAATTCGAGTCAATGGAGGACCGATGAGTTAATAAGCTCCATAGATGTGGCAAAGGTATGATCTAGCATTTACTTATGTAGATCTAGATATAATGGTTTAGGGGAATGAAACCTCAGAATCGTATGACTTGGTTTGGGTTTAGGATTGACCTTTAAGCTAATTGGTAGTTGAGTAAACTGACCAAGGCTAAGGTGATTCGACCAGACAAGTGTTAGATTGGTTTTAGACCAATGGTTAATTAGAAAATAATCCGCTGCGTATCTGTTGAAAGGATGTAAGCTATTAATGACTAGGGAAGTCTTTAGCTAAGGTTTAAGTTAGCCCTCGCCTGTGGGCGATATTATAAATAAAGGGCAAAAATTAAGAGGTTCGGCCAGGAACTGGACCGAGCGACGTGAGGCATCGACCGCAGCCTAGGCAGCCGGGATCGGGTCTTACAAGTTGGTATCAGAGCCAGGTTGATCCTGTTTAGGACAACGCTCTAAGATGTTGAGATCCAAACCGAAATTATTTCCAAAAACTATGATGACTATGGAACCTTAGTTGGGGTGAGCCAAGAAAGATTGAGGTAAGCTAGGGTATCATTGTGAATGTGGGAGTTCTAAGATGAACCGGCTTAGCCAAGATACGTTTTCCAACGGCAAGATCCTAAAAACAGAAAGGTTGGTCGATCTAGTTATTTAGAAGTATTAGACGGGTTGGAAGGTATGGAAGCAATGCAAAACTTGTTTATGGATTACCTGGACAAGGGAAGTAACATGGACCAGAGAGTGGCTTAGGTTGACATAAACGTGCAGCACTCTACTGAAGTTAAGTGTTATCCCTTGATGGCCGTTCATAATAAGTAAAGCATATGCAATGTTAAATCTGACTCAAAGGAGACACTACATGACCAGTACACGAGTGGATTTGTGATCAGATGGATCAGCTAGGACTCGGTATAGGTCAAGGTAGGTTTCCTTAGATCTAGTTGGATGGAATGAATCAATTCCAATCTGAATCCATCCAAGGAAAGAATGAGGAAACTCAGGGTGTTCATTCCAATCATTGAAAGAACATGATGTTAAGTATCTTAGTATGATGGGGATTGAGGTATATTATAATTGCTGTTGTGAATGGTGTGAGCATTCGCAATAGTAAAATGCTTTGGAGAATGGTATGGGACGTTTTCCAAATGTGTGATTAAACCGAAATCCTACTCATCTAGGTACTCACTGGAAGTGGAACGGGTGGCTTTGTTGGAGTCTAACTTGGCTTAAGAAGCTAAGCTTAAGGCTAAGCCACAGTCTGGCCCATCGGGCAAGACTAATGATAAAAAGAGAAAATGGGACCGGGTGGATGGAGGCAAGACCTTTGGTGGCCGACCTGCATGTTCCAAATATTGACAGAACCATCCTGGTGAGTGCTGGAAGGCCAAGGGGGGCTTGTGTTCATTGTGGCAGCATGGACCATGGGGTTCAGAACTGTCCTCGACCGAACCAGTCTGGTAGAAGCGGCCAGATTACATGTTTCCATTGTGGCCAGCAAGGACATTTCCAATCGGATTGTTCCAAGCTGCAAGGAAGTCAGGGGAAGGGCCGTGGAGATTCAGGAAAGGCGTCCCAAGGCAAACCAACCACAACACCGAGGGTGTATGGACTGTCACGAGACGACGGAGCTTCCGGATCTTTTGATTCGATCTCTGGCAATCTCTAAATTTATCTTTTTACATTCAAGTAGTAATGCTTGGTCTGGAACCTAGAATGTGGTCTAGGGAATTCTGATGGGGTCTCTGATAGGAACCTTCATGATTGGTGGTGTAAAAACCCACGTACTTTCCGACGCAGGGGCTACGCATAGGTTTTGTGAGTCCGGGACTGGTCGGAAAGGGTCTGTTCTGTCTGTACGCTGGTGATAATTTTGGGATAGTGAGGGCAGCCGGTGGGCAAGCCAGGAACTCACTAGATTTCATGTCGAATATCCCAGTGCAGATCCAGGGAAAGGTCTTCCCTGTGAATCTGGTATGTGTCCACCTAAAGAATCACGAGATGATCCTAGGTATGGACTGATTGGGAAAGTATCGGGCCACTCTCGATTGCCATAAAGGTCGTGTGCAATTGGAGACTGGGCTTCATCCGATCCAGTACCAATATCTGTGTCCGGCTAAAGAGAAAGTAGTGGTTTCAGCAGTTCGAGTGATTTGGATGCTGGAACAGGGTTGTCAGTCCTTTTTGGCTACAATTACAACTACAGAGCCTGACAGTTATGTCTGTCTGAAAGACCTTTATGAGGATTCGTTTGTGTCTGAGTTCCCAGATGTGTTCTGTTCGCTACAGGGTGTCCCCCCTGATAGGTCGGATCCATTTATGATTGAACTAGAACCAGGGACAGCTCCGCTGTCCTAGAATCCGTTTCTGTCGGCTCCTGCCGAGATGGCAGGGCCGAATTTGCCCATGTCCAAGAGAAGACCATGGTCGCAGTACAACCAAGTCGGAGTTTGACCTACGGTTGAGAATGATCAAGTCCAGTAATGGACGAGGATCAGGCCACGACCTATTCGGAGATGGACCTATGGTCGGGGTGAAACAGTCGAGTCCCTGAGTGGACCAGGACCGGAGTACGATCACGTCCGTAAATGGACCAGGATTGAATTATGACAAAGTCCAATGAAGGACAGAAGTCAAGTCTGAGGTGTTTTTAGTCTGGAGGGACTAAGATCGCAATGTGACCAAGCCTGAAAAGGTTGAGGCCGGTTAAGGGGATGATCCATTACGTTGTGGCTGAGGTCATGAACCTTATTGTCCATGACGGACAAAAGAACCATAACAATCTGTTAGGACTTGTTGTAGGACGAGCAGCCTAAAGATTGGAACAAGTTCGTGAGGACTTGACTGGTACATCGAAGTGGTCATTTGGTGATTTTGAATCAAGCTTTGTTCTATTCTCTGATCAACACTAGAATAATTTCGGTTGGAATATTTTGTCTTGGGACAAGGTATAATCATCACCGGATTCGAGGACGAATCCATTACAAGTAGGGGAGACTTGTCACGCCCCCAATCCTGGAAAGGATTGTCGGGATGGACATGGTTCGAGGAAACGTACCAGCCAGTCTTAGGACATCAAGGCAAGCATTCCATGGTCAAGAAAGAAGGTTAAGCACATAAGGAAACTTCGACTTAACCTTATAAGAGAAAAGAGACATCTAAGACGAGTAAGACGGTAGCTGGACGAGATAGAGAAGTAGCTCGACCAGCTTAACGAAGCTAGGTTGAGTTCACTCCAGCTCAGCCACTACTAAGTCAGCTCCACTAGCTGGACTACTAGCTCACTCAGCTGAGGAAGCTGGGAGTCAGCTCATCTCAGCTAGACCGACTGTTCGGGTTTTAGGCCAATGGTCCGGGTCAGTGGCGGGCTGTGAGGTCCGGCCATGAGGCCATTGGGCTGTTGGGTCTTTGGGCAAGGCCGTGGGCTAAGTCCAAGAGGCTTGGGGCGTGGGTTGGGCTTGTGACCGACCCCAAACCCAATCAGAAAGGGCGAAGGGATGCAAGTGGCCGAAAGGGGAAAACCCTTGGCCGATGGTGCCCATTCACTAGCAAGTCGTGCCTGTTCGTGGGGCAAGACTTACCCCCTCGTTTTCTATTAATATGGGGGCTCTCTGGTCGATTTCATTATCCATTTCCAGAGTAAAATACTCAGAGAAAAACGTAGAGAGAGAGAGAGAGAGTCCCCGCCAAGAGATCGGCCATAAAAGGGCCGGTCGTGGTGGTTTAGTATCTCCGGCAAGGAGAACGGTTTAGGAGAGAGGAGGCCGTGTGGTTATGGATACCCAAGGCATAGAGAAAGGTCTGGAGAAGGACTCCAACCCCGTGGTTCAGTCAGATAGGGTCAGTGGGGTAACCACCCACTCATCGGCTAAGACCATCGGACAGTCCGAACCGGTCTAGCCATGGGCGTGTGGATTGTGTCCCATTCTTCTTATTCTTTTCATCTAGTTCTTCTTCTACTCCTTCTGTACATTGGCGTGGCCTTGTTGATGTGTTGGGATTGGTTATAACCGTGGTTCTGGTAGAGTAATGCGGTCGCGGTCCATAACTGACGAGTTAGGCGCGCGCATGATCTGACTGGCCTCAGGTGATCCGATTGGATAGGGGCGGTTCTGTTCTGATCTGAACGGCTGCAACCCTTCCCTGAAATGGTTCGTATTCCATTTCTATTCATTTCCCATACTCCCCACCAGTTCCTCGGTGGTTCGTATTTCAAACATTCGTCATTTCCTTTTTCTTTTATTCCCTTTTTCTTAACCCTTAGACTCTTTCTTACTTTCCTTTTTAGACGCCACCCGTTCTCGGTGTCACACTCAATCCATTTAACAATCAGTCATGGATATCCTATCATTCATCTAACCAGACCGGTTAACAGTTCTCTTGAGATCCTACGTTCATTTCTTTCTAACCATCCTAGCTCCCAATCACAACCACAGATCTTCAACCAATCAAACAATCAATCAATCATCATCACACCGGTTTATTTAGAATCCTAAATCAGTACGAGAGTTCTAATGCAACATGGTCTATCAACCTAACAACAACCAGGATCTACTCAATCCTAGATCCACATTCAACAATATAGAAGAACATGAAAGAGATCTGGGTAGAACACCTCACCTTAGCCTAGATTCGGATCTGGATCTGAAAATAAGGGGTAAGAGAAACGGGATCTGAGATCTACGACACCACGCGGCCACCACCACCACTCGCGGCTGCTAACGGCAAGGAGAGAGAGAGATTCGACCGGGAGAGAGAGAGATCGTGAGGAGAGAGAGAGGAGAGAGACGCGGCGAGGAGGGAGAAAAGAAAGAGAGGCAGCGCAGGGAGAGAGAAAGATCATCGACGGCTAGGGCTTCCGGTCTCCGGGATTTCTCTGCAGAGCTTCGCTTCAAAGTTTCTGATGGGAGACTAAGGGGTGGAGGCTTTATATTTATAGAAGAAGGCAAGGAAACCCTAGGGTTTTAATCTTAATGGGCTGCAGAGCGGGCCTTTCCTTTTAAACCACAAAAACTTTTTGGGTTTGAGTTTTGGGGTGTTACAATTCTCCCCCTGTTAATCGGAATTCGCCCCGAATTCCAATCTTCAGGCTTTGAACACTAACATCCCAAAACCCGAGGTGAGTTCAAACACATTCAAGGGAGGCACACAATATTTTCTTAAGGATCTTCTTTCGAAAACTCCCACGTAAATAAGGAAGAACATAATTCCTACTCATACGGGATGTTCCCAAGATCATATCTAGTCTCTACAAAGTGGAGAAGCGTGTTTCTGCCTCGAGTAATAACCAAACACTCGGACACCTCTAGCTGACGGTTCCAGATAATCCTCCTATTGTTAATCTTCTGATGGATTCTCTTCCTGTTCAGCACTTGTGACATAAATAACATGTTTAACAACCACGCCTTTGCTGCCATCGCCATCCCTGCCATCCTCACCACTAAGGCAAATTCCATAGTTTCCATGGCTCCATTCAGCTCTCCTCGAATGTCCCTACGGAGTCTCGCCTTATAACACCGGCACTACCCCTCCGCAGGCTTCGACTTGCATTTCTCGGCCATGTCTAAGAACTCCTTAGTGTACTCTTGGACCAGGCGAGGCCTACACACTATCTCAACAAGGATCTCACACTTGCATGGCTCGGTACATCCTCCTGAGGTTCTTTCATCCATAATCGATGTCTTCCGCAGATCCTCTTCCACTTCCACTTCTCCCTTAGATCTCTAGATAGCGACGACCCGACAGTAAGTGTTCACTCTGCCTCCATCGCTTGACCGAATATCCGGTTCTCCAGAGCGAATTCCATGGTTCGAACACACCCATCAGCTTGCCCTGAATTTCCCCACAGAGCCCTGCCATATACCACCGGTACCAATCCTCCAATGTCTTTGGCTTGCATCTTTTGGCTGTCTCCCGGAATTCCTCGGTGTACTCCTAGACTGAGCGTGGTTCTTGCTTGGCATGCATCAGTGTCCCACACTGACATACTCCGGTTATGCTCCTCAGACGGTCCGCATCAATGCTAGGAATTTTCCTTTGTCGTCCATGCTTCCTTGTTGGCACACTGACCTCCATCCTAAACGGTCCAAGACCTTCCCCGGTCAATCCGAACTTCCTTGGGTGCCCATGGCCCATCTTGGCCGGTGTTGTTTCGACTTCAGGCGCGAACTGGATAGTCCCATGGCTTTGGTACATCCGCCTATACTCTACTCTGCCGCCTTCTGGAAATGGGGCATCAGCACCTGACGCCTCACGGTTGTCTCCCAGATGTGGGCGTTCGGCTGCTCCACGAATTCTATTTCCTCCTCATCCGGGAAGAGGGCAGGTACCATGTTACCCACTGCGTCGTAGTGGGGTTTACGGCTTTGTCCCCTTTGGTCTATAGCGCAGGTGTCTTTCTCGAACTCGTGATGCACTAGTGAAGACATCCCTACGAAGATCCACTATCCTTATTAGTATCCTTTGTTTCCCAAAAATTGATCATCCATCGTCCTTATCTCCATCAAACATTTTGCCGTAAGACGATACTTAGTTTACTCCCTGTAAACCGGAGTTGGTCATCCTCGTTGCGACTTCGAGAAGCTCCTTCCTCTAGCTACTTCGTCTTTAGTCATTGTGTAGTTTATTACCAACAAAGCTCTCACCATGCCTATCTTTAAGGACTTGAATCTTTGACATTGAGTTGAGACACTTTGTTTCCCCTTATATTTATCATCTGCTTAGCCAATTACTCTAGGGTAATTTTCCCAAATCGAAGTGCTACTCCCTGTCGTGCCCGCTCCTTTTTCCCAGCCTCCATGTCGCCTTTGGTTCCGACCTTGCTGATGTTGGAAGAGTCCGTGCTAGCATTTCCTCCTTGCTCAGTACTTGGTGCCTTTTTCCATTTTTTTTATATATATAGGAAACGAGCTTGGCTGTAATATCAGAACGATGCATCGCTATTTCCTGTAGAGATGTCTCTTCCATGAGGCGGCGCATGCCTCGACCTTGTGTCTGATCCTCATCCCCTAACCTTCCTGGGCCGGCGTGGGGTGGTGATGTCGGCGAGACGTATCATCTCAAGCTAGTATGTCCGATCTTCCGTTCCTCCTTAGCCTGTCGTGCTAGGCAACTGATCCCTTTGTGCACTTGTCTTAAAACTCCTTGTTAATCCCTTCCTGGGCCTCTAAAATTCCTCCACACTACGGTTCAAGACCTTTTATTGTTCTGATCTCGGCCGAAGACTCTGAGCTGTTCGAATTCTCTTTCAACACTGACTACAACGGGTCCAACAGAACCATAAGGAAAGAATGAACGATGGCGGAAATGCTGATCCCTTAAGTTAATATTAAGGGACCTTAACCTGGCTCTGATACCAATTGAAACACCCGCCCCTTCCCCATTTCCAACCGGGGTTCCTGGGTGCGGGGTTTAGGACACACATGTCTACTTTTCCGACATCTCCGTGTGTCCCGTTTCTGGTCCCATGAGTTTCAGGTGCGTTTCCTTTCTTACCATCGACATTTCCACTTATAGTTCTGCAAAAGTGAGAGGGAAAAAGAGGGGTGAGTATGAATACTCAGTGAAGCGATTCTAGACCAGTCTCCCCCATGAGCTTTTATACTGCTCAATGCGAAACGAGAACCGACTAGTCACTACACCCAATTCTTAATTAGTTAATTAAGTTTCATTACACAGCAATGTGATGAACTCAGTCATCACCCAATTCACATAATTCGGTTTATTATTTAAGACTCCCATCATCCTAGAACTCTAGGACCTACACAGCTCAAGCGGACCAACCCTCCCCTTTTCTTGCTGCGTTCCTGTGGAGCCGCCTGCCCTGGTACACTCGGCATCCGGTTCCCTTGGATGTAGTCTATACCCTTTGCAGTGTATTACGGCCCCTTCCCGCCAAGACTCGGCGTGACTCAATCTTACCGGCGCCTCTATTCTTAACCTTCCGTTTTTGAACGCTACGGCCGCCGCGTTTTTCCATACTCCCCACCAGTCCCTCGGTGGTTCGTATTCCATTTCTATTCATTTCCCATACTCCCCACCAGTCCCTCGGTGGTTCGTATTCCATTTCTATTCATTTCCCATACTCCCCACCAGTTCCTCGGTGGTTCGTATTTCAAACATTCGTCATTTCCTTTTTCTTTTATTCCCTTTTTCTTAACCCTTAGACTCTTTCTTACTTTCCTTTTTAGACGCCACCCGTTCTCGGTGTCACACTCAATCCATTTAACAATCAGTCATGGATATCCTATCATTCATCTAACCAGACCGGTTAACAGTTCTCTTGACATCCTACGTTCATTTCTTTCTAACCATCCTAGCTCTCAATCACAACCACAGATCTTCAACCAATCAAACAATCAATCAATCATCATCACACCGGTTTATTTAGAATCCTAAATCAGTACGAGAGTTCTAATGCAACATGGTCTATCAACCTAACAACAACCAGGATCTACTCAATCCTAGATCCACATTCAACAATATAGAAGAACATGAAAGAGATCTGGGTAGAACACCTCACCTTAGCCTAGATCCGGATCTGGATCTGAAAATAAGGGGTAAGAGAAACGGGATCTGAGATCTACGACACCACGCGGCCACCACCACCACTCGCAGCTGCTAACGGCAAGGAGAGAGAGAGATTCGACCGGGAGAGAGAGAGATCGTGAGGAGAGAGAGAGGAGAGAGACGCGGCGAGGAGGGAGAAAAGAAAGAGAGGCAGCGCAGGGAGAGAGAAAGATCATCGACGGCTAGGGCTTCCGGTCTCCGGGATTTCTCTGCAGAGCTTCGCTTCAAAGTTTCTGATGGGAGACTAAGGGGTGGAGGCTTTATATTTATAGAAGAAGGCAAGGAAACCCTAGGGTTTTAATCTTAATGGGCTGCAGAGCGGGCCTTCCTTTTAAACCACAAAAACTTTTTGGGTTTGAGTTTTGGGGTGTTACACCATGAATGGATCTTATCAATACAGGAGGTATGTGATAAGGGTTGATAGAGGCGTGCACTGGAGGAGCATGGCAGAACATAATAAGGAAAGGCACATGATCAAATCAGATCATGTATAAGGTAACCGGTTATATGATTACCTTTGAATTACAATTCTGCTGACTGTGGAATTGATCATGGCCAAGTATGGCACGTCCTTGAGGACTATATATATTAGAAATGTTTATGGTGTAGTCTGTTGGATCAGGCCTGATGGCACTGAACCAAGGCGTTGGCCGGTTCAGGAATGGTGCCCATGGCCTTGGCCGGGCTGTTCATGATCAGGATCTATATGGTCTGGGTCGATTCTTTGGAATCTGATTATGGAAATCTCTTAGTTATGAATTATCATGAGTTTTCATGTATTTTAATCAATTTTTAGGAATTGATTTGATGATGCCCAGTTTTGGCCGGTTTAGCTGATTTTGGCCGAGATCTATAGGATCGAGGCCGGTTCTGATTATGGAATTCTCTTAGTTGGAAATTATCATGAATTACCATGAATTTTAATTAGTTTTTTGGAGCATATTTGGAAGAGGTCATTTTTGTACCTGAGAGAATATTGATGCTTATCTGATGGAGTTGTGTTGGGTTTGGTCATGTGTGAACCATTAATCCGACTCATTGAAGAGACACATGGGGGTCCTGATATTAGAGGAACCATGTGGATTGCAAGGTCCAATATGTTTGGAACCAGCAGCAAGCCATGAATAAGAGAATAGCTAGTACTTGATGGCGTGGACCATAAGTACTGAGCTTGGGTGTTATTATTCAAGGAAGGCCGTGTGTGATCTGATCATGGGTAAGGATGGACGACCTGATCCATAGATGATGGATCAGGGTGTCTGATCTGATTGATCAAAGGATGCACCGGTGGTAAGAGGAGGACTGATCGGCTTCGTTGGGACACGGTTCCATGGCCGGTTAGGTACGTGTGAAGACTCATCAGTTCTGGGTCATGTGGGGTGGTTGGTTGATTGACTCAGGATCTGTTGGGCATTGTTAGTCCATGAGCTGGACTTGGTATCATAAGTTGATAAGGCAAAAGTATGTGGGACAGTGCATGAGCCGGTAAGGGCCAGATGCATGTCCTTAGCTGTTTGAAGACTTCTCAAGGGTTACTTATGTCTGTGGGGATGGTTGGCTGAATGACTAAGTACCTAAGGGAGTTGTTTTGTGTGTTTAAAGGAGCTGGACGCAGTATATGGAAGCTGGCCATAGCTCGGTCCTAGCTCAGTTCGAGTGTGACAGCTCGACCAGCTGGTCCATGAGTTTCATTCAGCTAGAGTACCTGGGCCGATGAGCTAACAAGCTCCATGGATGTGGCAAAGGTATGATCTAGCAATGTTGCATAGATCTAGATAGAATGGTTAGGGGAATGGAACCTCAGATTTGTATGCCTTGATTTGGGTTCGGGATTGACCTTGGAGCTAGCTGGTAGTTGAGTATACTAACCATTAGCCGAGGTGATTCGACCAGACAAGTATTATATTGGCTGTCGACCAATGGTTAAGTAGAGAATATCCGCTGCGTATGAGTTGAAATGATCTAAGCTAGGGAATGACTAAGGTAGTCTTAAGCTAAGGTCTAAGTTAGCCCTCGCCTATGGGTGAGAATATAGATAAAGGGCAAAATTTTGAGAGGTTCGGTCAGTGTATGGACCGAGCAACGTGAGGCATCGACCGCGGCCTAGTCGGCCGGGATCGGGTCTTACAAGTTGGTATCAGAGCATGCTTGATTCTAGGATGGTTGGGTTATGGTTGTTCACCCACACCTCCGGACAAGTGGATGCTGATGGGGTTAATCCGCCAGTTTTGTTGCCGACTCAGCTGGAGAAGGTTAACAATGGAGTTAGGATTGCCTATCAGTCAGCTCGATCCTACTGAAGTTTGAGTGGGATGAGCTGAGCTGCCGCTTGAGCAAGAGCTGGAAAGGGGAAGCTGAATCTTTTCAAGTTGGTAACCGGTCTGATCCGAACATTGTTGCAAACGATGGGAAGACTAACCAGTGGATCAGACAGCTGCTCCGGCAGCTAATGGTCGAGTGGTGCCAGTAGCTGAGGTGGTCGAGATCGATCCAACAGCTAAGGCGGCTTGGAAGGTGGACTACCTGAGTGTTGTTTGAGCATATAGCTCAATGAGAACTAAGCATTTCTCAGGTAGTATGGATCTTATTGAGGCAGATGAGTGGAGGAGCTGGTTGGTTCACAACTTCAGCTCAACTCAC
This sequence comes from Brassica napus, assembly GCF_020379485.1. NCBI lineage: Eukaryota > Viridiplantae > Streptophyta > Magnoliopsida > Brassicales > Brassicaceae > Brassica > Brassica napus. Next base: position 190,745 of record NW_026014509.1, read on the forward strand.
TGCTCAAAGATATTATGTTCCAAACCAAAATTTTTTCTGAAAACTGAGATGACTTGGAACCTTAGCTGTGGTGAGCCAAGAGAGAGTTGAGGTAAGAATTGGCTACATGCTTGTGAACGGGGGAGTTCCAAGATGAGCCGGCTTAGCCAAGATGCACTTTCCAAGGGCAAGACCCTGAAAACAGAAAGGTTAGTTATCTAGTTATTTGGAAGTACTAGACGGATTGGACGATGGACGCAACGCAAGATCTTTGTATGGGTGACCTGGACAAGGGAAGTAACATGGACCGGAGAGTGGCTTAGGTTGAAAGAAACGTGCAGCACTCTCTTGGAGGTAAAATGTTATCCCTTGGTGGCCGTTCAAAACAAGTGAGCATATGCAGTGTTCATGTTGGTCTAAGGGAGACGCTACATGGCTAGTACATGAGTGGCCTTGTGATCAGATGGATCAGATTGGACTCAGTATAAGTCAAGGTAGGATTCCTTAAGATTGAGTGAATGGAATGGATCAATTCCAAGAGGAATTGGAAACACGATGTTAAGTATTTTTGTATGATGGGGATTGAGGAAATTATAAACACTTCTTCACAGAAGTGTGGCTCATTGGAGAATGGTATGGGACGTTTTCCAGAAGTGTGATCAAACCAAAATCCTACTCATCAAGGTACTTAATGATCGGAAAGGGGTTTGTTCCAGATGGGAACAGGGGATTGTCTTGTCATAGTGAATGAAGCCGGTGAGCAGGTGATGGATTCACTAGGGCTGGAAAGAGACATCCTGGTATCGATCACAGTCAGGGTAATGCCTGCGGATCTGATTGTTGTCCACCTTGAGAATCATGAGGTGATAGGCATGGACTGGCTTAGAAAGAATCGGGCCACCTTGGACTGTCACTAGAGTTGGGTGCAGTTTTAGAGTGGGTGTGGACCCCCGATCAGGTTCCAAAGTATTTGTCCGACCTCTGAATGCTTAGTGATATCAGCAATCCAAGTGGAAAGGATGCTTGAGAAGGTTTGTGAGCCTTACTGACCACAATCGCCACTAAGGAGGTTGAAGGGGCTGGTGACCCGGACGGGATTCCGCTGGTCAGTGAGTTCGAGGACGTGTTTTGGACGCTACAGGGCATTCCCCCTGATAGGGCTGATCCGAGCATAGCAGAACTGGAACCAGGGACGGCCCCAATGTCCAAAAGTTCATATTATATGGCTCCTGCCGAGATGGCTGAGCTAAAGTCGATCAAGTCCAGTAAGGGATGAGGATAGCAGCACAACCAAGTCGGAGATTGACCTATGGTTGGGGTGAGACGGTTGAGTCCTGGAGTGGACCAGAACCGCAATATGATCAAGTCCGACAACGGATGAGGATCAGGACACGACCTACTCGGAGATGGACCTATGGTCGGGGTGTGACGGTTGAGTCCCTGAGTGGACCAGGACCGGAATATGATCGAGTCCATGAAAGGACCAGGATCGGATTATGACAAAGTCCAGTAGTATGGACTAAGATTGCAATAGGGCCAAGTTGGGACATGTTGTGGCTGGTTAAGGTATGATCCAGTAATTGGTGGCTGGAATCATAAACCTTATTGTCTGGGAAGGACTTAAGGGAACAAAACAATCTGTTAGGACTCATGGTAGAGTGATCAGCCTAAAGATTGGAACATGTTCGCTAGGACTTGGCTGGTGCATCGAGTGGCTTAGATATTGGTTGAATCTACTAAGACTTGAGTACGCAGTTTGTTCCTAGGGACTGAATTTGATCTAGTCGTGGACTAAGATCTGAAAAAGAATGAAGTCTAGAGTAGACGACATTCTAAAGAGAGATATGGACTTGGTGTCTACAAGGACCGCAACTTGGAGAGTTGGGCCAGTGACACCAGTCATGTCCTTGTATGGGTGCTTGATGGACCACTTGATAAGATTTTGGGTTAAATCCCTATCAAGTGGGGGAGACATGTATATATGATGATCAAGACGTGATCAGTGAGAAGGAACAAGGAGGGAGATGCAATGAATTGGTTTGGAAAAACCAAACGAGCATGCTCCATGTTCCGGATGCAAAGAGTTTGATTGGAACCTTTGTCTTCAGGCAGGGCGTCAGCACCACCGGATTCGAGGACGAATCCATTCAAAGTGGGGGAGACTTGTAGCATCCCCGATCCTGGATAGGATCGTCCGGACAGACCTTAGTGCGAGGAGACGCACCAGTCAGGTCACATGGCCTAAAGACAAGTGTGTCATGGTCCAAAACGTGGTTAAGGGAATCAGGTAGCTGGAACTTAACCAAAATAAGGCAGAGGCAAGCTCAAAGGAGCTGGACAAGCGAGCTGGTAGCTGGACGAGATCTGGGGAAGCTCGATGAAGTGAGTGATCAGAATGGATCATGGGAGAACTAAGTCTAGGTCTGGAAATAGACCAAGGGACTTAGAAGGATTGAAGAAGATAAAGGAAGCAAGCGGGACACAGTGTATAACAGCTGGGCGATGCAGTAAGCATGCTCGACCAGCTAGGTGAAGTGTAGTGCAGCTCGATGTAGCTCACTGAAGTGTAGGTCAGCTCCCTGAGCTGGATGGTCTAGCTCACTAATCTGGGACAGCTGGGGATCAGCTCAACTCAGCTGCACTGAGTGTTTAAGTCATGGGCAGTTGGGCCGGGTCTGGACAGTGGCCGGGCCATGTGGGTGACCCGTGTGTGCCGATGGGCTGGTTGGCTCTTGGGATTGAGCCAGGAGCTTGGGCAATCCGTGTGGGCTTGTTTTGGACATGTCCAGGAGTGGTTTGACAGTTCCAGGACGTCTGGTAACTGCCAGAGGCGAAAGGGTGTGATCTGGACCATTGATTAAATCAATGGCCAGAAATGATACCGAAAGGGTGCAACCTTTGGAAGGTAACTGCCCCTTCTTCTATAAATGGCAGGCAAGTCCGTGCCTTTGGAGGACGCCAGGGCTTCCTCCTACACCCTGAAACTCAAAGAAACACAGAGAAAAGACAGAGAGTTGGTCGGATTCCCAATCCAAGACCCATGGTGGTGTGAAGGACATAAAGAGGCAGTTTTGGGAGAGATCAAGGGGGGGAGTTATGAACGACTTTCTGGTGGCTTCTGATCCGTGATGTTATCACCCAAAGCATCCTCCAGGGCCTGAGAACACACGCAAATTGTGAGGAGAGAAGGTAGATGACCGGAATTCATTCCCAAAGGCCAAGACAGGCTTAAGGGCAGATGTGTGTAGAAAGGCAGTTTCATGGAAGTGCAAGGGGAGTTATGAACGACCCTGTGGTAGGTTTTCACTACTGATGAACACGTCCTAGGCTTCCTCTGCATCTTGGGAACACACGCAAATACCTAGGAGAGAAGAGAGAAGGCCGGACTTCACTCATAACGGCATGAATAGCCTTGAAGGTGGATGCAGTGTAGAAACTGGTTTCATGGAAGTTCCATGGAAGGGATCAGGGGTGCGACCCATGAATGGGTCTTATCAATACAGGAGGTATGTGGTAAGGGTTGATAGAGGCGTGCACTGGAGGAGCATGGCCGAACATAATAAGGAAAGTCACATGATCAAATCAGATCATGTATAAGGTAACCAGTTATATAATTACCTTTGAATTACAATTCTGCTGACTGTGGAATTGATCATGGCCAAGTATGGCACGTCCTTGAGGACTATATATATTAGGAATGCTTTTGTGTGTAGTCTGTTGGATCAGGCCTGATGGCACTGAACCAAGGCCTTGGCCGGTTCAGGAATGGTGCCCATGGCCTTGGCCGGGCTGTTCATGACCAGGATCTATATGGTCTGGGTCGATTCTTTGGAATCTGATTATAGAAATCTCTTAGTTATGAATTATCATGAGTTTTCATGTATTTTAATCAATTTTTAGGAATTGATTTGATGATGTCCAGTTTTGGCCGGTTTAGCTGATTTTGGCCGAGATCTATAGGATCGAGGCCGGTTATGCAAATTCTGATTATGGCATTCTCTTTGGAGCATATTTGGAAGAGGTCATTTTTGTACCTGAGAGAATATTGATGCTTACCTGATGGAGTTGTGTTGGGTTTGGTCATGTGTTAACCATTAATCCGACTCATGGAAGAGACACATGGGGGTCCTGGTATTAGAGGAACCATGTGGATTGCAAGGTCCAATATGTTTGGAACCAGCAGCAAGCCATGAATAAGAGAATAGCTAGTACTTGATGGCGTGGACCATAAGTACTGAGCTTGGGTGTTATTATTCAAGGAAGGCCGTGTGTGATCTGATCATGGGTAAGGATGGACGACCTGATCCATAGATGATGGATCAAGGTGTCTGATCTGATTGATCAAAGGATGCACCGGTGGTAAGAGGAGGACTGATCGGCTTCGTTGGTACACGGTTCCATGGCCGGTTATGTACATGTGAAGACTCATCCGTTCCGGGTCATGTGGGGTGGTTGGTTGATTGACTCAGGATCTGTTTGGCATTGTTAGTCCATGAGCTGGACTTGGTATCATAAGTTGATTAGGCAAAAGGATGTGGGACAGTGCATTTGCCGGTAAGGGCCAGATGCATGTCCTTAGCTGTTTGGAGACTTCTCAAGGGTTACTTATGTCTGTGGGGATGGTTGGCTGAATGACTAAGTACCTAAGGGAGTTGTTTTGTGTGTTTAAAGGAGCTGGACGCAGTATATGGCAGCTGGCCATAGCTCGGTCCTAGCTCAGTTCGAGTGTGACAGCTCGATCAGCTGGTCCATGAGTTCATTCAGCTAGAGTAGCTGGGCCGATGAGCTAACAAGCTCCATGGATGTGGCAAAGGTATGACCTAGCAATGTTGCATAGATCTAGATAGAATGGTTAGGGGAATGGAACCTCAGTTTTGTATGCCTTGATTTGGGTTCGGGATTGACCTTGGAGCTAGCTGGTAGTTGAGTATACTAACCATTAGCCGAGGTGATTCGACCAGACAAGTATTATATTGGCTGTCGACCAATGGTTAAGTAGAGAATATCCGCTGCGTATGAGTTGAAATGATCTAAGCTAGGGAATGACTAAGGTAGTCTTAAGCTAAGGTCTAAGTTAGCCCTCGCCTATGGGCGAGAATATAGATAAAGGGAAAAATTTTGAGAGGTTCGGTCAGTGTATGGACCGAGCGACGTGAGGCATCGACCGCGGCCTAGTCGGCCGGGATCGGGTCATACACAGGACGTCTGTGGGTGTCCGTCAGCACACACAGGACGTCCGTGGCTGTCCAAGTGTGTCCATGGGTGTCCGTCAGCACACACATGACGTCCGTAGGTGTCCGTTAGCACACACAGGACGTTTGTGGCTGTCTGTGGCTGTCCGTGTATGTCCGTCAGCACACACACAGGACGTCCGTGGCTGTCCATCAGTACACATATCAGCACGTTGGTCCTTGGACTCAGCGTGTTGACCCTTCCCGTGGTCTATTTGGGTGATTTTGGCCCATGCGGGCTGTCTGTTCAGTACACACAGGACGTCTGTGGGTGTCCATGTGTGTCCATGTGTGTCCATGTGTGTCCCTGTGTGTTTGTCCGCACACACAGGATGTCTGTGGCTGTCCATCAGTACACATATCAGCACGCTGGTCCTTGAACTCAGCACGCTGGTCTTTGGACTCAGCACGCTGGCCCTCCCCGTGGACTGTTCGGGTGATTTTGGCCCACGTGGGCTGTCTGTTCAGTACACACAGGACGTCCGTGGGTGTCCGTGTGAGTCCGTGTGTGTCCATGTGTGTCTGTCCGCACACACAGGACGTCTGTGGCTGTACTTCAGTACACATATCAGCACGCTGGTCCTTGGACTCAGCACGCTGGCCCTCCCCGTCGATTGTTCGGGTTATTTTGGCCCACGTGGGCTGTCTGTTCAGTACATACAGGACATCCGTGGATGTCCGTCAGCACACACAGGACGTTCGTGGGTATCCGTCAGCACACACAGGACATCTGTGGTTGTCCGTGTTTGTCCGTGTGTGTCCGTCAGCACACACATGACGTCCTTGGCTGTCCATCAATACACATATGCACACATTGGTCCTTGGATTCAGCACGGTGACCTTTCCCGTGGACTGTTCGGGTAATTTTGGCCCGCGTGGGCTGTCTTGTCAATACACACAGGACGTCTGTGGGTGTCCGCCAGCACACACATGACGTCTGTGGCTGTCTGTGTGTGTCCGTGTGTGTCCATCAGTACACACAGTACGTCCGTGGCTGTCCACCAGTACACATATCAGCACGCTGGTCCTTGGACTCAGCATGCTGGCCCTTCCCGTGGACTGTTCGGGTGATTTTGGCTCACGTGGGCTGTCTGTTCAGTACACACAGGACGTCCGTGGGTGTCCGTCAGCACACACAGGAGGTCCGTGGGTGTCCGTCAGCACACACAGGACGTCTGTGCCTGTCCGTGTGTGTCCGTGTGTGTCCTTGAGCACACACAGGACGTCCATGGCTGTCCATCAGTACACATATCAGCACGTTGGTCCTTGGACTCACCACGCTGACCCTTCCCGTGGACTGTTCGGGTCATTTTGCCCACGTGGGCTGTCTGTTCAGTACATATAGGACGTTTGTGGGTGTCCGTCAGCACACACAGGACATCCGTGGGTGTCCGTCAGCACACACACACGACGTTCTTGGCTGTCCGTTTGTGTCTGTGTGTGTCCGTTAGAACACACAGGACGTCTGTGGCTGTCCATCAGTACACATAACAGCACGCTGGTCCTTGGACTCAGCACGCAGGCCCTCCCCGTGGACTGTTCGGGTGATTTTGGCCCACGTGGGCTGTCTGTTCAGTACATACAGGACGTCCGTAGGTGTCCGTCAGCACACACAAGACGTCCGTGGGTGTCCGTCAGCACACACAGGACGTCTGTGGTTCCCCGTGTGTGTCCGTCAGCACACACAGGACGGACGTGGCTGTCCATCAGTACACATATCAGCACATTGGTCCTTGGACTCAGCAAGCTGACCCTTCCCGTGGATTGTTCGGGTAATTTTAACCCGAATGGGCTGTTTTGTCAATACACACAGGATGACTGTGGGTGTCCGCCAGCACACACAGGACGTCCGTGGCTGTCCGTGTGTGTCCGTGTGTGTCCGTCAGCACACACAGTACGTCCGTGGCTGTCCACCAGTACACATAACAGCACGCTGGTCCTTGGACTCAGCACGCTGGCTGTAGAAACCCGTTATAAAAAAAAAAAAAAAAAAAAAAAAAAAAAAAAAAAAAGAGAGAGAGAATGGTCGAGTATCTTTGTGGTTGAGTCGCGGGCAATACAGATCGATCGGGAAATTTGAAGTACGAGAAGGTCGAAGAATGGATCGTGAGTGAAGCATGAGTTGAGATAAGCTGCTCTACCATTGTTAGAAATGTCTTAGATTGATCATACGACAGTTTTGGAAGAATTACATTTTTGAAGCACGACGGTTTAGAAGCTCGACGTTTTGGAAGATTGACGTTTCTTCATCGCGAAGTTTTCTCGGAATATCTTCGTATCAGTAAAATATTATTCTGAAGACAATATAAGTCGGAAGCAGGACGGGAAGCAAGCACGACGGGAAGCAAGCACGATGGGATTGAAGCACGACAGGAAAACCCGAAGTTGGTCAAAAAACCCTAATTTCGGTTTTTCGAAATTATTGGAAGAAGCCGGAGGCTCGGGAAATATTTTTAGAGGATCTCAGTATTCATCTGGAGTTTATTTAAAATATTTAGAGAATCAGAACGGGAGCGGAAAAATATTCGGGATTGATCGCGGGACGAAAATTCACCAGAAAGACCGAAATCGCACAAATCAACCGGGAAGCTCGAGGTGTCCCTATGCATATGGCCAGGACGTTCTGTCTATCACATCAGCAGCTGAGTGTCAACACAAGGAGGAGGTGTAGACGTGCATGAAAGCTGAACATGCAGCTTGACACATAGAAGCACGAGGTGGAACGGCCAAGCACGAGGTGTCTCCGCACATGCAACCGAAGCATGCTGATCGACATGTGTGTGCTGGGGTGGCGTCTTGCATGAGCTCCAGTCATGCAGCCTGACATCTGGGAGGAGTGGTGGCGTCCTGCATGTGTCCTGGACATGCACCCAGCCATGTGGAGCACGAGGTGGATCGGCCAAGCACGAGATGTCGCGACGCATGCAACCGAAGCATGCTGATCGACATGTGTGAGGGTGTGTGGCGCCTTGCATGAGCTCCAGTCATGCAGCCTGACATCTGGGAAGAGTGGTGGCGTCCTGCATGTGTCCTGGACATGCAGCCAGCCATGTGGAGCACGAGGTGTCGCCGTGCATGCGTCCGAAGCCATGCGGAGCGACACACGGGCTGCCACCAACCTGAAGCTGATTGGCTGGTGTCTCCTATAAATACCCCACGACCCCAGCTCATTTCTTCACATCCAGACCTGTCCAAACCCATTTCAAAACATGAGAGAAAAGTAGAAAAAGAAAGCAAGTGATTCCGAGCTATTTCGAGAGTTATAGAGAGTTTTCGAGATCAGTTCTCTATTGATTTCGAGTCATCGCCTTGGAAGGTTCTGTCCAACTGAAGGCCAATCAAGTGAAGATCAGATCAGATGGGAGTCAAGTCAACGTGGCTATAGAGAGAGAGAGAGAGAGAAAGGAAGTGATCGATTCTAGAGTATGGTCGATTCTGAAGACCGATACTCCACCGAGAAGGCCAGTTCCGTCCAATCGGCGATTCTCTACGATTGTGACGCGGAAGCTCTGTCCAATTCAATTCGTCCAAGCCAGTCATATTCTATGATGGTCTAGTGGAGGTGCTGCCCAGAGTTAGTTCAGAACCACGGGTTCAGATCAGTCGAAGTTCTGCTCAATACTCTGCGGGAAGTCCGAAGAACTGTCCAGAAGCTAGAGGAGGTTCTGTCCGAGTCCAGATCAGCCTGTCGAGGCCTGTCAACTTCTTCATGGTGAAGCCAAGGTTGTGTCCAAGACAAGATCAGTCCATTCCAGTCCAGTCAAGGCGTCCATTGGGTTTTGGCCAAGTCTTCTCCGATCAACCAGCTGCTTCTCGCCTAGAACACTGTGAGTTGGTTTGTTTGAATTCCACTTGGAATTTAGGGTAGATCGAGTCTGCATATAGATTAGAATGATCACGCTATTGAATGGTAGAGTCCTTAGGGTTATTTTATTTATGGAACCGGACTCAGTTTAGCAAGGGCTAAGCTGAGATGAATGGAATTAAGACTGAGTTAATAACCTGACTAGGACTAGGGCTAGGATGCATCATGTTTTCTATTATTGCGTGTTGATATTGTTGAGTGCAGGTTCCCGTTATCTTTAAAGATAGTTTCTCAGCGGGAGGCTGGACTATCTGGGTAACGGTTTGATTGTGTTGTTTAGTATTGATATTATTGTTTAGTTATTAGTACTAAGGGTCTTAGGCCATATAGGCCGGACTACTGGTACTATGGTTAGTCTTGTGGAGTCGTGTCTAGTTAGGATCTGGAACTTTATCTTTAGGTTAGGTTCTAGATTGAGTTTGTGTTGTGTGAGTGTGCCGACAGTATGTGCGTAACCCGCCCATACTAGGCTTGTGTAGGGGTGATTAGTGTTTCCTCGGCCTCGTACCCAGCGGGTTCAAGGAAACCCCTTATTCGCTGGATCGGGAAGACTCAGAGAGACGGGATCATGGCCTATGGCTGAGTTATTACACGACGGTGTAATGTGGCAGTGACCCGAAGGACTGTGGGCTGTCGCGCGGTGACCCAAAGGACTGTGGGCCGCGGTCGGTTGAAAGTTCCTTCTTCTGGCCTTTGTGGTAGGGAGATAGGATATTGCCGATAGAGAGGAGGAACACGAAGTCACCAGGGCCCAGGTTAGAGTGTTGTGTTAGAGTGTCGTAGAGGGTTATGGAACCCTCGAGTTAGGGTAGCACCGATATACGGTGTTACAAGTTAGATCGAGTCGTAGTTACTCATAGTCTTATTAGTGTGATTGTGTTTGTGGTTGATTGATTTGCTTGCAGGTTCTGACATTAAGTCCTAAGTCTGGCTTAGGTACCGGATTAGGCTTGATGTGTATTTTGTTAGTGTAGGCCTGACGTTGGCCTGTATGTGTTTGAGTGATTGCTTGTGAAGGGTGGTGGATATTAAAGCTATGCGGTATCATTGGTTGGCCGATCATGTTCTTGTTTGATTGTTGGTCGATCGGCCAATGGTATTTGTATAGTCTAAGTGTCTAACACTACATGAGTACTGAACTCAAGCGTATATATGGTTAACTAGGGATTGCTTGTTGACTTGTTTTAATGCAGGTTCCCGTTACTTGAAGCTAGATCATGGCAGGAGGCCAAGTCTAACTTAGTAACGGTTTGCTTAGCCTTAGCTTTTATTGCATGCTAGGGCTAGATTGATTGTTATTTTGGGTTGTCTGGGTAGAGTCTAGGTTGCGGGTAGAGGCCGCCAGCTCACTGAGTAACATTAGGTTACTCATCCAACTCCGTTGTCCTTTTTGCAGGTCGCTTTAGGTAAGGATGATCGGATAGCTTCGTGCTGGACGTTAGGACCGCCGGTGTAGATTTTCATGCCTTTTGTAAACGGTATTGTGGATTTGTGTTTAGTTGACTCGATTTGGCATTAGGCCGGGACCGGTCTCGAATTATATCAATGTATGGATATTTCTCGAATCAATAAAGTAATTGTTTTATATGCGCTTCATGAGTACTCTGATATTTGACTAGTCCGGTCTAACACAACGTTAGGTCGAGGTACGGGTTGAAAAGCCTTAGGCCTTGATCTAACGGAAAACGCTAACTCTAGGTACGGGTTGCAAAGCCTTATGCCTTGACGCAGCGGGACGAGTTAGTGGATGAACTGGTCTAGGTCGTGGTGTAAAGTTTGTGACTCTGACCGGATTGTCCCTAGCCCGTCACGTAGCGCTTCCGGACCTTGGTGTTGGGTTGGACGGTCAGTCATGTTCTTGTTTGATTGTTGGCTGGCCGGTTGGCCTTTCATCTCCAACCCTTGGTGTGGGTCGTCCGTCGGTCATGTTCTTGTTTGATTGTTGGCCGGTGGGTCGACCTATGCTTAGGACGGTTCGGGGGTGTTACAGAGGTGGTATCAGAGCATGGTTTCGTCCATGCTTCCGGAACTCATGATTTAATCGGTTTTAAATATTTATCGAGTCAAAATGAGTCACAAAAGGCATTAGGGAAACCGGTCACGTCCAGCGATAGGATTTGTGGTTTTAGGAAATTAGGATTGAGATAGTGGAACCTAGAACTGTTAGGTTGCTTGGGTAGAACTGTTAGGTTGCTGGTTAGAATTGCGGTTAGGTTGCATTGTTAGTACTTGCTAGGTTAGTAGATTATTTGATTAATTGTCTACTAACTTGCATGTTAAGTGTTCTTTTGAGTTGCAGCGAGTAAGTATGTTTGTTGATCGGAACTTTAAGGGATGAAGCCTTAAAGTGGAGGGAGTTCGAGGCCAAACCCAAACCCGAAGCAAAGAGAGGAGAGACAGGTTCAGAGGGACTGGGCTGTGGTATGGACTGGACAGATGGGAGTAAACAAAACTTCATTGGGAAAGGACTTCATCAGTAGTTGGGAAGACGAAGATCGAGAAAGGATTTGAGGAATCTGGACAAGATAGTATCATGGACAATCAAGGTGTTATGGCAGAATAAGAGGAAGAGGACGACTCAGTCAAGAGATATGAAGACGATTGTGGAGACATTGAAGAGGACACTCAAGGAACCGTGGTGGACAGAGTAAAGAGGTTATGGAAACGAGTGGAGAATGTTGTGAAGACGAGCAATTGCGCAACTAAGAATTCGAGGACGAATTCTATTAAGGGGGGGAGAATGTAGAAACCCGTTAAAAAAAAAAAAAAAAAAAAAAAGAGAGAGAGAATGGTCGAGTATCTTTGTGGTTGAGTCGCGGGCAATACAGATCGATCGGGAAATTTGAAGTACGAGAAGGTCGAAGAATGGATCGTGAGTGAAGCATGAGTTGAGATAAGCTGCTCTACCATTGTTAGAAATGTCTTAGATTGATCATACGACAGTTTTGGAAGAATTACATTTTTGAAGCACGACGGTTTAGAAGCTCGACGTTTTGGAAGATTGACGTTTCTTCATCGCGAAGTTTTCTCGGAATATCTTCGTATCAGTAAAATATTATTCTGAAGACAATATAAGTCGGAAGCAGGACGGGAAGCAAGCACGACGGGAAGCAAGCACGATGGGATTGAAGCACGACAGGAAAACCCGAAGTTGGTCAAAAACCCTAATTTCGGTTTTTCGAAATTATTGGAAGAAGCCGGAGGCTCGGGAAATATTTTTAGAGGATCTCAGTATTCATCTGGAGTTTATTTAAAATATTTAGAGAATCAGAACGGGAGCGGAAAAATATTCGGGATTGATCGCGGGACAAAAATTCACCAGAAAGACCGAAATCGCACAAATCAACCGGGAAGCTCGAGGTGTCCCTATGCATATGGCCAGGACGTTCTGTCTATCACATCAGCAGCTGAGTGTCAACACAAGGAGGAGGTGTAGACGTGCATGAAAGCTGAACATGCAGCTTGACACATAGAAGCACGAGGTGGAACGGCCAAGCACGAGGTGTCTCCGCACATGCAACCGAAGCATGCTGATCGACATGTGTGTGCTGGGGTGGCGTCTTGCATGAGCTCCAGTCATGCAGCCTGACATCTGGGAGAAGTGGTGGCGTCCTGCATGTGTCCTGGACATGCACCCAGCCATGTGGAGCACGAGGTGGATCGGCCAAGCACGAGATGTCGCGACGCATGCAACCGAAGCATGCTGATCGACATGTGTGAGGGTGTGTGGCGCCTTGCATGAGCTCCAGTCATGCAGCCTGACATCTGGGAGGAGTGGTGGCGTCCTGCATGTGTCCTGGACATGCAGCCAGCCATGTGGAGCACGAGGTGTCGCCGTGCATGCGTCCGAAGCCATGCGGAGCGACACACGGGCTGCCACCAACCTGAAGCTGATTGGCTGGTGTCTCCTATAAATACCCCACGACCCCAGCTCATTTCTTCACATCCAGACCTGTCCAAACCCATTTCAAAACATGAGAGAAAAGTAGAAAAAGAAAGCAAGTGATTCCGAGCTATTTCGAGAGTTATAGAGAGTTTTCGAGATCAGTTCTCTATTGATTTCGAGTCATCGCCTTGGGAAGGTTCTGTCCAACTGAAGGCCAATCAAGTGAAGATCAGATCAGATGGGAGTCAAGTCAACGTGGCTATAGAGAGAGAGAGAGAGAAAGGAAGTGATCGATTCTAGAGTATGGTCGATTCTGAAGACCGATACTCCACCGAGAAGGCCAGTTCCGTCCAATCGGCGATTCTCTACGATTGTGACGCGGAAGCTCTGTCCAATTCAATTCGTCCAAGCCAGTCATATTCTATGATGGTCTAGTGGAGGTGCTGCCCAGAGTTAGTTCAGAACCACGGGTTCAGATCAGTCGAAGTTCTGCTCAATACTCTGCGGGAAGTCCGAAGAACTGTCCAGAAGCTAGAGGAGGTTCTGTCCGAGTCCAGATCAGCCTGTCGAGGCCTGTCAACTTCTTCATGGTGAAGCCAAGGTTGTGTCCAAGACAAGATCAGTCCATCCAGTCCAGTCAAGGCGTCCATTGGGTTTTGGCCAAGTCTTCTCCGATCAACCAGCTGCTTCTCGCCTAGAACACTGTGAGTTGGTTTGTTTGAATTCCACTTGGAATTTAGGGTAGATCGAGTCTGCATATAGATTAGAATGATCACGCTATTGAATGGTAGAGTCCTTAGGGTTATTTTATTTATGGAACCGGACTCAGTTTAGCAAGGGCTAAGCTGAGATGAATGGAATTAAGACTGAGTTAATAACCTGACTAGGACTAGGGCTAGGATGCATCATGTTTTCTATTATTGCGTGTTGATATTGTTGAGTGCAGGTTCCCGTTATCTTTAAAGATAGTTTCTCAGCGGGAGGCTGGACTATCTGGGTAACGGTTTGATTGTGTTGTTTAGTATTGATATTATTGTTTAGTTATTAGTACTAAGGGTCTTAGGCCATATAGGCCGGACTACTGGTACTATGGTTAGTCTTGTGGAGTCGTGTCTAGTTAGGATCTGGAACTTTATCTTTAGGTTAGGTTCTAGATTAAGTTTGTGTTGTGTGAGTGTGCCGACAGTATGTGCGTAACCCGCCCATACTAGGCTTGTGTAGGGGTGATTAGTGTTTCCTCGGCCTCGTACCCAGCGGGTTCAAGGAAACCCCTTATTCGCTGGATCGGGAAGACTCAGAGAGACGGGATCATGGCCTAGGGCTGAGTTATTACACGACGGTGTAATGTGGCAGTGACCCGAAGGACTGTGGGCTGTCGCGCGGTGACCCAAAGGACTGTGGGCCGCGGTCGGTTGAAAGTTCCTTCTTCTGGCCTTTGTGGTAGGGAGATAGGATATTGCCGATAGAGAGGAGGAACACGAAGTCACCAGGGCCCAGGTTAGAGTGTTGTGTTAGAGTGTCGTAGAGGGTTATGGAACCCTCGAGTTAGGGTAGCACCGATATACGGTGTTACAAGTTAGATCGAGTCGTAGTTACTCATAGTCTTATTAGTGTGATTGTGTTTGTGGTTGATTGATTTGCTTGCAGGTTCTGACATTAAGTCCTAAGTCTGGCTTAGGTACCGGATTAGGCTTGATGTGTATTTTGTTAGTGTAGGCCTGACGTTGGCCTATATGTGTTTGAGTGATTGCTTGTGAAGGGTGGTGGATATTAAAGCTATGCGGTATCATTGGTTGGCCGATCATGTTCTTGTTTGATTGTTGGTCGATCGGCCAATGGTATTTGTATAGTCCAAGTGTCTAACACTACATGAGTACTGAACTCAAGCGTATATATGGTTAACTAGGGATTGCTTGTTGACTTGTTTTAATGCAGGTTCCCGTTACTTGAAGCTAGATCATGGCAGGAGGCCAAGTCTAACTTAGTAACGGTTTGCTTAGCCTTAGCTTTTATTGCATGCTAGGGCTAGATTGATTGTTATTTTGGGTTGTCTGGGTAGAGTCTAGGTTGCGGGTAGAGGCCGCCAGCTCACTGAGTAACATTAGGTTACTCATCCAACTCCGTTGTCCTTTTTGCAGGTTGCTTTAGGTAAGGATGATCGGATAGCTTCGTGCTGGACGTTAGGACCGCCGGTGTAGATTTTCATGCCTTTTGTAAACGGTATTGTGGATTTGTGTTTAGTTGACTCGATTTGGTATTAGGCCGGGACCGGTCTCGAATTATATCAATGTATGGATATTTCTCGAATCAATAAAGTAATTGTTTTATATGCGCTTCATGAGTACTCTGATATTTGACTAGTCCGGTCTAACACAACGTTAGGTCGAGGTACGGGTTGAAAAGCCTTAGGCCTTGATCTAACGGAAAACGCTAACTCTAGGTACGGGTTGCAAAGCCTTATGCCTTGACGCAGCGGGACGAGTTAGTGGATGAACTGGTCTAGGTCGTGGTGTAAAGTTTGTGACTCTGACCGGATTGTCCCTAGCCCGTCACGTAGCGCTTCCGGACCTTGGTGTTGGGTTGGACGGTCAGTCATGTTCTTGTTTGATTGTTGGCTGGCCGGTTGGCCTTTCATCTCCAACCCTTGGTGTGGGTCGTCCGTCGGTCATGTTCTTGTTTGATTGTTGGCCGGTGGGTCGACCTATGCTTAGGACGGTTCGGGGGTGTTACACTGGCCCTTCCCGTTGACTGTTCGGGTGATTTTGGCCCTCGTTGGCTGTCTGTTCAGTATATACAGGACGTCTGTGGGTGTCCGTCAGCACACACATGGCATCCGTGGGTGTCCGTCAGCACACACAGGACGTCCTTGGCTGTCCGTGTGTGTCCGTCAGCACACACAGGACGTCCGTGGCTGTCCATCCGTACACATATAAGCACACTGGTCCCTGGACTCAGCACGCTGGCCCTTCCTGTGGACTGTTCGGGTGATCTTGGCCCACGTGGGCTGTCTGTTCAGTACACACAAGACGTCCATGGGTGTCCGCCAGCACACACAGGACGTCCGTGGCTGTCAGTGTGTGTCCGTGTGTGTCCGTGTGTGTCTGTCAGCACACAAAGGACTTCTGTGGCTGTCCATCAGTACACTTATCAGGACGCTGGTCCTTGGAGAAAGCACACTCGCCCTTGGACAAAGCACGCTGGCCCTTCCCATGGACTGTTCGGGTGATTTTTGCCCACGTTGGCTGTCTGTTCAGTACATACAGGACGTCTGTGGGTGTCCGTCAGCACACACAAGACATCCGTGGGTGTCCGTGAGAACACAAAGGACGTCCTTTGCTGTCCGTGTGTGTCCATCAGTACACACAGTACGTCCGTGGCTGTCCACCCGTACACATATCAGCACGCTGGTCCTTGGACTCAGCATGCTGGCCCTTCCCGTGGACTGTTCGGGTGATTTTGGCTCACGTGGGCTGTCTGTTCAGTACACACAGGACGTCCGTGGGTGTCCATCAGCACACACAGGAGGTCCGTGGGTGTCCGTCAGCACACACAGGACGTCTGTGCCTGTCCGTGTGTGTCCGTGTGTGTCCTTGAGCACACACAGGACGTCCATGGCTGTCCATCAGTACACATATCAGCACGTTGGTCCTTGGGCTCACCACGCTGACCCTTCCCGTGGACTGTTCGGGTCATTTTGCCCACGTGGGCTGTCTGTTCAGTACATATAGGACGTTTGTGGGTGTCCGTCAGGACACACAGGACATCTGTGGGTGTCCGTCAGCACACACACACGACGTTCTTGGCTGTCAGTTTGTGTCTGTGTGTGTCCGTTAGAACACACAGGACGTCTGTGGCTGTCCATCAGTACACATAACAGCACGCTGGTCCTTGGACTCAGCACGCTGGCCCTCCCCGTGGACTGTTCGGGTGATTTTGGCCCACGTGGGCTGTCTGTTCAGTACATACAGGACGTCCGTAGGTGTCCGTCAGCACACACAAGACGTCTGTGGGTGTCCGTCAGCACACACAGGACGTCTGTGGTTCCCCGTGTGTGTCCGTCAGCACACACAGGACGGACGTGGCTGTCCATCAGTACACATATCAGCACATTGGTCCTTGGACTCAGCAAGCTGACCCTTCCCGTGGATTGTTCGGGTAATTTTAACCCGAATGGGCTGTTTTGTCAATACACACAGGATGACTGTGGGTGTCCGCCAGCACACACAGGACGTCCGTGGCTGTCCGTGTGTGTCCGTGTGTGTCCGTCAGCACACACAGTACGTCCGTGGCTGTCCACCAGTACACATAACAGCACGCTGGTCCTTGGACTCAGCACGCTGGCCCTTCCCGTTGACTGTTTGGGTGATTTTGGCCCTCGTTGGCTGTCTGTTCAGTATATACAGGACGTCTGTGGGTGTCCGTCAGCACACACATGGCATCCGTGGGTGTCCGTCAGCACACACAGGACGTCCTTGGCTGTCCGTGTGTGTCCGTCAGCACACACAGGACGTCCGTGGCTGTCCATCCGTACACATATAAGCACACTGGTCCCTGGACTCAGCACGCTGGCCCTTCCCGTGGACTGTTCGGGTGATCTTGGCCCACGTGGGCTGTCTGTTCAGTACACACAAGACGTCCATGGGTGTCCGCCAGCACACACAGGACGTCCGTGGCTGTCAGTGTGTGTCCGTGTGTGTCCGTGTGTGTCTGTCAGCACACAAAGGACTTCTGTGGCTGTCCATCAGTACACATATCAGGGCGCTGGTCCTTGGAGAAAGCACGCTGGCCCTTGGACAAAGCACGCTGGCCCTTCCCATGGACTGTTCGGGTGATTTTTGCCCATGTTGGCTGTCTGTTCAGTACATACAGGACGTCTGTGGGTGTCCGTCAGCACACACAAGACATCCGTGGGTGTCCGTGAGAACACAAAGGACGTCCTTTGCTGTCCGTGTGTGTCCGTGTGTGTCCGTCAGCACCACAGGACGTTCGTGGCTGTCCATCAGTACACATATCAGCACACTGGTCCATGGACTCAGCACGTAGGCCCTTCCCGTGGACTGTTCGGGTGTTTTTGGCCCACGTGGGCTGTCTGTTCAGTACACGCAGGACGTCCGTGGATGCCCGTCAGCACACACAGGACATCCGTGGGTGTCCGTAAGAACACACAGGACGTCTGTGGCTGTCCCGTGTGTGTCCGTCAGCACACACAGGACATCCGTGGCTTTCCATCAGTACACATATCAACACGTTGGTCCTTGGACTCAGCACGCTGACCCTTCCCATGGACTGTTCATGTGATTTTGGACCACGTGGGAAGTCTGTTCAGTACACACAGGACGTCCGTGGGTGTCCGCCAGCACACAAAGGACTTTCGTGGCTGTCCGTGTGTGTTCGTGTGTGTCCGTCAGCACACAAAGGACATCTGTGGCTGTCCATCAGTACACATATCAGCACGCTGGTCCTTGGACTCAGCACGCTGGCCCTTCCCGTGGACTGTGCGGGTGATTTTGGCCCAAGTGGGCTGTCTGTTCAGTACACCCAGGACGTCCGTTAGTGTCTGTCAGCACACACAGGACGTCTGTGGCTGTCCATCAGTACACATATCAGCACGTTGGTCCTTGAACTCAGCACGCTGACCTTTCTCGTGGACTGTTCGGGTGATTTTGGCCCACGTGGGCTGTTTGTTCAGTACACATAGGACGTTTGTGGGTGTCCGCCAGCACACACAGGACATCCGTGGCTGTCCGTGTGTGTCCGTCAGCACACGCAGGACGTCCGTGGCTGTCCATCAGTACACATATCAGCACGTTGGTCCTTGGACTCAGCACGCTGGCCCTTCATGTGGACTGTTCAGGTGATTTTGGCCCACGTGGGCTGTCTGTTCAGTACACACAGGACGGCTGTGGGTGTCCGCCAGCACACACAGGACGTCCGTGGCTGTCCGTGGCTGTTTGTGGCTGTCCGTGTGTGTCCGTCAGCACACACCGGTCATCTGTGGCTGTCCATCAATACACATAATAGGACGTTGGTCCTTGGACTCAGCCCGCTGACCCTTCTCCTGGACTGTTCGGGTGATTTTGGCCCACGTGGGCTGTCCGTTCAGTACACATTGGACGTCTTTGGGTGTCCGCCAGCACACACACAAGACGTCTGTGGGAGTCCGTCAGCACACACAGGACGTCTGTGGCTGTCCGTGTGTGTACGTGTGTGTCCGTGGGTGTCCGTCAGCACACACCGGACATCCGTGGCTGTCCATCAGTAAATATATCAGCACGCTGGTCCTTGGACTCAACACGCTGGTCCTTGGACTCAACACGCTGGGCCTTCCCGTGGACAGTTCGGGTGATTTTGGCCTACGTGGGCTGTCTGTTCAGTACACACAGGACGTTCGTGGGTGTCCGTCAGCATACACAGGACATCTGTGGGTGTCCGTCATCACACACAGGACATCCGTGGCTGTCCGTGTGTGTCCGTGGGTTTCCGTGGGTGTCCGTCAGCACACACAGGACGTCTGTGGGTGTCCGTTAGCACACACAGGCCATCTGTGGCTTTCCGTGTGTGTCTGTGTGTGTGTCCGTTAGCACACACAGGATGTCCATGGCTGTCCATCAGTACACATATCAGCACGCTGGTCCTTGGTTTCAGCATGCTGACCCTTCCCCTGGACTGTTCGGGTGATTTTGGCCCACGCGGGCTGTCTGTTCAGTACACACAGGACATCTGTGGGTGTCCATGTGTGTCCATGTGTGTCCGTGTGTGTTTGTCAGCACACACAGGACGGCCGTGGCTGTCCGTCAGTACACATATCAGCACGCTGGTCCTTCGACTCAGCACGCTGGTCCTTCGACTCAGCACGCTGGTCCTTGGACTCAGCACGCTGGCCCTCCCCGTGGACTGTACGGGTGATTTAGACCATGTGGGCTGTCTGTTCAGTGCACACAGAACGTTCGTGGGTGTCCGTGTGTGACACCCCCGATCATAGATGACCGGAAATGACACGGTCGATGTTCCTCGATGGTCGATCTGAGGTTCTCAGAATACTTCTGATCGCCTTAGACCAACAATCAAAGAACACCAACGCTCCTATCGGATACCACTCTAGGATTTTCAACCCAAGAAAGCAATACCTGATAGTTAGTTCGTCCGGACAAGGACTAATATCATATGGAACCCGTACTTTTAAAAAAAAAACATTATTTATATATCATTCAAAATCATCTTACAAAATTTGTTATAAATTAACCTCGAGGTTTTCGGTCTACAAATCTTATTCATAAGATATATCAAAATGACTTTGCAAGGATAATAAAACTACCGCTGGCTAATGCTGTTCCTTCCCGTCCTAGAGTAAAGGTCTCCCACCTACTGGTTACCTGCATATCAAATGAGTCATGAGTAACTAGTTTACTCAGTGAGTCTAATCCCACACCCAAACACATATCAATAGTATCCCGAGCAATCGACACCATTTGAATGCAGTGGAATTATATTCCATAATTAATATAAGGCCTCTCAATCCTTTCATGTGAATCTATCTTAAACATCACCTCCACGATACCCACCAATCACTCATACTCTTAATATATATATATGCTAAACCCGGAAAACCACCAAGGCTAACCGAGCTTAACGGAGAATAAATATAACCATCATCTCCATCAGATATTCCAAGATAGAACATCCAACGCTGCATGCGGTTACACGGCCTCCAGGGTGCGACCCCATCATCGTGTCTTCATGACCTTGATCCATATCGCAGGACCAATTCACGGCAATGCGGGACTTTCGGGAGAGTGAGTATACAATAAGACTTCACATGATTCACACTTATTAATAGAATACTTATAGATTAGTACTTGAGAACAAGTACTAAGGCTCGGGATAACCTCAAAGAATTATTCTTGCTTATTCTTAAGTATTTAAACTAGATAAATACTTCATATATAAATATAGATTAAGGAATAATACTTAATCAATCAAACCATAATTACTCCTTAATTAATCCATGATTAATCCTTAATTAATCAATGATTATTCCTTAATTAATTCATGATTAATTCTTAATTAATCAACCATATTCAATATGCAATCATGCATACTCATTCATAATTCATTCATCATCTATCTAGACTCACCTTTAAATCCATGAGATTGGTTAAGGAAGACTTGACTCGAGCTCAAGCTAATCACACTTCACTTTTGGATCACTCTCGGTTCAGAACCATCACAAGGATCCGGCTGATCCGAATACTCTCCTTGGCCATCTGAATTCAAAACATAACAGTTGGAACATAAGGTTCAGTAGTCTGGTTCAAGAAGAAACTCAACTCAGTTCATAACATTTCAGTTCAGTTCTCTCATATCAGTTCGGTTCAAGACAGATTGATACCATGTTCAGCTCGGTTCAAGCTTTAACAATTTAACTCGGTTCATATCAGCTTAGTTCATGCTCAGCTAACTCCGGTTCTAATCAGTTCCCAACAGCTTAACTCGGTTATACTCAGACGACATCAGTTCAAGACAATTTCAGACCATAGACAGCTCCATCGAGATTAATTCACCGTGTCGATTTTTATTTAAATTCTGATCGATCAATCTTCAAACTGATCTTAAAGAATTTTCTTGACCAAAATTATATCTGCTCGTGAGGGTTATTACATTCTTCCCCCCTCAAAAGAATTCGTCCCAGAATTCTGAAAACGTAACTGTACACTCTTTACTGAACAGTCTCTGAAAGGAGTTCTGGATATTAGCTTTGACCTTATCTTAATCTGCCCATATCAAAACAACTCATGGTTGATCCCTTGATTCTCCCAACCGATCCTTTCTTTTATGAGCAGCCACTTTCAAGATAACCAAATTCTTTACTCTGCACAACTCTTGTCAACTGCGGTCTGCATACTTTTTCTAACAATCTTGTATCTATAGACTATCACTTCTCAACCTTTTTTATCTGGCTTTCTCTCATAACAGCAACATGAAATTTGGAACGTGAGGTGATGTGCCATACGTGAATGTAACATCTCCAGTCTGGTCAATGTTAACTTGATTAACCGTGCAACAATCAAACAAGAACATGCACGATCAATCACGCTAACATGATTCAGACCAAGGGTGCCACTCTCAAATACACACAAACATACTTATTCCAGAAATGATTTCCCTTACAGTATTCCATACCCTTCTTATCTATCTGAGACACTCTTCAAAAACTTCTGAACGACTCAATCTCACTGAAATTTCGCATATCCAAGTCTTGTTCTATTACTTTCTGATTTCCTTCTTCTGTCTAGTAACTGAGGAGTCAACAAGTCCGCCTATACCAAACTTGATTTACCAACGAAGTACTCTTGTATGATGACTTCACACTTTCTCTGTTAATATATCTTCTGATCTCTTAACAACTTGAGCATCCCAATATGCCTTATGGTTATACCTTTTTCCTTGCACTCTTCAATCTTCCTTGGGATTTACTTCACATCTGCTTAATTTTAGGTTGAATTTGGATTCCTTCTCCCACATCTCCACTTTATGAACTTGTACATGACACAGTCCTCATACTATTCTTCGAAATTCTCTTCACCCAGTTCCTTCTATGAATTCCTTAGATTCTCATCCTTCAACTGAGTTCCTCAAATACGAATGAATAAGCCATCTTGATTTTCTACTTGCAATCTCGAAGGTTCTCTATTCTTTTCTTATAAGGCAGCAAAATAAATCACTCCCAATTCCGCTTCATGATTCTTGAGATCCTACTCTATATCATCATTAATATCACTTCCTCTTAAAGCATAAGCAGCAATATTTGCTCTTCCTTAGGCTTCTTTGATCAGTGAAAACTTGCATCCTTTCTCCATATTGAAATGATCACTAAATTTGATGTGCAACAGAACTGCCACCAACCCCAACTTGTGCATCAAATAGTTTTCCTTATGCTTCCTTAGCTCCCTTGATGCATAAATGATTACCATATCGTCTTGCATTAGCATTCACCTAGACCACCACATAATACATCCATGTAGTAGTATATGGCTGGTTAGGCTCATACAAGTCTAAGATATGCATAGACGTAGATACTTCCTCTAACTGATTTCATACTTCATCAATACTTTTACTCCATTCCAAGGTAACACCATTCTCAGTCGATCAACTCATTGGTGGATATGGTTTCTAACTCTTGAACAAACTTCTGATGGTAACCGGCCAATCCACAGAACTTCGAATCTCGATAACTGAAATTGAGTACGACCATTATGTAGTAGTAGCGATCTTTTGTAAATATGCAACAACTCCTTGTTCCATTTACTGACTAAGGGATCTAACTTCCAATTTCCGTGCAGAAATATTTACTACAACGTGAAGCGTCCATCAAACGTCCTTGGAATAAAACTACGCCTTGCAACCGATCTTAACCATTCTTCAATTCTAGAACTTGATACTTGACCCTGATGGTCACGTCCTTGATTTTATACTCGAACATAACCGCAAACTCTGGTTCTTCTTCTTTACCACTGACATGGGTACACTCCACAGAAAATAACTAAGTCGAACAAAACCTTTCTCCAAACAAATCTTCTGACTGCTACTTGAATTTGGCTAGAACCACTTGGATAGTTGCCTAGGCAATTGCAGCGAATCAAGGTTCAACCAGAATACTTGACGGGTTACTTTTGGATGTCAACAAATTTTCCACTTTCTTAAACATAGCTTCATGTTCCCTAGTTATCTAACTGTCCTCGATACTCTGCTTCTTGTTATTTTCTCTCCGCCCAATTATGATGATAATGGAATACACCACTTCACCATTTCCCAAAAGGTTCCCAACTCTCCAGACTGATATGAGCGAGGCTCCAACACTTAGTAGAATACCATTGCAGGCCAACGGTAACTGGTCTTCTCTCAAAGACTTCCTTCCTCAACAACATCCTAATTGAGCTCGATAACTAGATAGCCAATCTCACTCTAGATAGAAACAAACCGCTCTAATGGAAGTACTAAGGAATGGGGATGGGATACGAAGGCATACCATAACTCTAAATGACAGCCAGTACTTCCACGAATAAGAACAGTGTACTTGAATTCACTAAAGTGAATCCTTCCTAAAACAATGACACTACCCGAGAACTACATCTATGTATTGTTCCCGCATCAAACACAATATGGGCGGAAAATTCCGTCCATAGGCAAGGTCTCATACGACACCTTGATCACTCCTTCACTTATTTATTTAATCATCATAAATTTTTAAAATGCACACAACACGCAATAAGATAAGAAGCAAACCTGTGATTGGACCTTTTCAGAGGTTTTGACGGTCCAGGAAACTATAAAGTGTAGGCTCTACCCAAATAGCCTAACATTTGGATGTGGACTAACGGTAAGGAAAATCGGACTAGTTCAACAAGTGTTATCTTAGGTATAGGTAACGTAGATCGGGTAACTTCATGAGGAAGGGTAACCTAAATTCCTAACTCTTCACAAGAACCACCAAAGCGCGAATGATGCAAACGTTCCAGGATTTCCCAAACTTTGACAATCACGACCATTCTGTCTTTACTAGTCACAACCATAACGGCTCAAGGTCCTCGATCTTGATCTGATGAAATGTACACCCAAAATCATCCCCAACGACTTACTTAACTCACTTCTTGAAACTGACCTTTGATCTGCACCGGTTGGAAAATAAACGGTCTGCATGACTTGGTTAACCTCTTCAGTAATAATAGCTTCTTTAACATTCACGTCATACTCTAACATCTCCTCGAAGCTTTGAAACTCCATGGTCTTTTATCTACTCCAAAATTCTTGGCTAAGTTCCCCAAGATTTTTCGTATGATCTTTTGCTTATTCTCCAAACCATAATCGATGAATCCAATTCACTCGACCACGTATCTTGATGCTTGTGTAGAAAATACTACTTCCTGAACTCATGAAATCTGTCCAACTCGAACTCAACTCTCTGAAGTAACTCTTGACTCTCGACCAACAACTCATAGCGTTCATCTCCAAATAGCTTGCTGCCAAATCCTTCTTGTAATTCTCTGAACAACGGCCACGTGAATATTCTGCTCTGAGTGTTGGATCCCAAATCTGCCTCAAGCCAAAGTATACTTCTAACGGTTTAGTCCTTCTTCAGTATCTTATGGTCCCAACTTCTTCTTCTTTGCATCATAAGCTTCATGATATTCCGTTGCAAACAGAATGCTTCTGGTGCTTCCATCATCTTGTAATACAGTCAAACCATCTCTTCCTCCAACGCTAAGCTTGAAACAAATGCTTAAGAAATCATGCTTGTATGGCTGTGGTGCTTGTACGTCTTAGCATGAGCTGGTTAGACTTGAGAAACCGGAATAATAAGTGCATCTATGTGATCAAGTGTAGTCGAATCGCTCTGAACCGGATCACAAACAACACCCACCTTGACATCGATAACACACGAGTCCGGAGATGTATTCGATGTATCAATTATATCCCATAAATCTCTCTAAAGTATTAGCATCCCCACTAAAACTCAGAAAAACGGCAGGAAGGCATGAGGTTATTGACTTCTAGCAGGAAGGTAGTGAACCCCACCATGAGGGTAGCAAACTTGATCATGATGATAATAACCTCGGTAAGTACGCTCCATCCATTCAAGCTTGTCTCGGTGCTTCTACTATGAAATATCACTGTTAGGTAACTACCCATGACTATCTATCCTAAAATGAAGGAACAAGCCAGCATATCCTAGTTATCCTTGCGACTCATTTTGACTCGAAAAACATTTGAAACAAGTCCCATTCTAGCATCGTATAACCATGCTCTGATACCACCTTTGTGACACCCCCGATCATAGATGACCGGAAATGACACGGTCGATGTTCCTCGATGGTCGATCTGAGGTTCTCAGAATACTTCCGATCGCCTTAGACCAACAATCAAAGAACACCAACGCTCCTATCGGATACCACTCTAGGATTTTCAACCCAAGAAAGCAATACCTGATAGTTAGTTCGTCCGGACAAGGACTAATATCATATGGAACCCGTACTTTTAAAAAAAAACATTATTTATATATCATTCAAAATCATCTTACAAAATTTGTTATAAATTAACCTCGAGGTTTTCGGTCTACAAATCTTATTCATAAGATATATCAAAATGACTTTGCAAGGATAATAAAACTACCGCTGGCTAATGCTGTTCCTTCCCGTCCTAGAGTAAAGGTCTCCCACCTACTGGTTACCTGCATATCAAATGAGTCATGAGTAACTAGTTTACTCAGTGAGTCTAATCCCACACCCAAACACATATCAATAGTATCCCGAGCAATCGACACCATTTGAATGCAGTGGAATTATATTCCATAATTAATATAAGGCCTCTCAATCCTTTCATGTGAATCTATCTTAAACATCACCTCCACGATACCCACCAATCACTCATACTCTTAATATATATATATATGCTAAACCCGGAAAACCACCAAGGCTAACCGAGCTTAACGGAGAATAAATATAACCATCATCTCCATCAGATATTCCAAGATAGAACATCCAACGCTGCATGCAGTTACACGGCCTCCAGGGTGCGACCCCATCATCGTGTCTTCATGACCTTGATCCATATCGCAGGACCAATTCACGGCAATGCGGGACTTTCGGGAGAGTGAGTATACAATAAGACTTCACATGATTCACACTTATTAATAGAATACTTATAGATTAGTACTTGAGAACAAGTACTAAGGCTCGGGATAACCTCAAAGAATTATTCTTGCTTATTCTTAAGTATTTAAACTAGATAAATACTTCATATATAAATATAGATTAAGGAATAATACTTAATCAATCAAACCATAATTACTCCTTAATTAATCCATGATTAATCCTTAATTAATCAATGATTATTCCTTAATTAATTCATGATTAATTCTTAATTAATCAACCATATTCAATATGCAATCATGCATACTCATTCATAATTCATTCATCATCTATCTAGACTCACCTTTAAATCCATGAGATTGGTTAAGGAAGACTAGACTCGAGCTCAAGCTAATCACACTTCACTTTTGGATCACTCTCGGTTCAGAACCATCACAAGGATCCGGCTGATCCGAATACTCTCCTTGGCCATCTGAATTCAAAACATAACAGTTGGAACATAAGGTTCAGTAGTCTGGTTCAAGAAGAAACTCAACTCAGTTCATAACATTTCAGTTCAGTTCTCTCATATCAGTTCGGTTCAAGACAGATTGATACCATGTTCAGCTCGGTTCAAGCTTTAACAATTTAACTCGGTTCATATCAGCTTAGTTCATGCTCAGCTAACTCCGGTTCTAATCAGTTCCCAACAGCTTAACTCGGTTATACTCAGACGACATCAGTTCAAGACAATTTCAGACCATAGACAGCTCCATCGAGATTAATTCACCGTGTCGATTTTTATTTAAATTCTGATCGATCAATCTTCAAACTGATCTTAAAGAATTTTCTTGACCAAAATTATATCTGCTCGTGAGGGTTATTACACCGTGTGTGTCCATGTGTGTCTGTCTGCACACACAGGACGTCCGTGGCTGTCCATCAGTACACATATCAGCATGCTCGTCCTTGGACTCAGCGCGCTGGCCCTCCCTGTGGACTGTTTGGATGATTTTGGCCCACGTGGGCTGTCTGTTCAGTACATACAAGACATCCGTGGGTGTCCGTCAGCACACAGAGGACGTCCATGGGTGTCCGTCAGCACACACAGGACGTCTATGGTTGTCCGCGTTTGTCCGTGTGTGTCCGTCAGCACACACAGGACGTCCGTGGCTGTCCATCAGTACACATATCAGCACATTGGTCCTTGTACTCAGCACGCTGACCCTTCCTGTGGACTGTTCGGGTAATTTAGGACCACGTGGGCTGTCTGGTCAATACACACAGGACGTCCGTGGGTGTCCCCAGCACACACAGGACGTCTGTGGCTGTCCATGTGTGTCCGTGTGTGTCCGTCAGCACACACAGTACGTTCGTGGCTGTCCACTAGTGCACATATCAGCACGCTTGTCCTTGGACTCAGCACGCTGGCCCTTCCCATGGACTGTCCGGGTGATTTTGGCCCATGTGGGCTGTCTGTTCAGTACACAGAGGACGTCCGTGGGTGTCCGTCAGCAAACACAGGACGTCCGTGGGTGTCCGTCAGCACATACAGGACGTCTGTGGCTGTCCGTGTGTGTCCGTGTGTGTCCATGAGCACACACAGGACGTCTGTGGCTGTCCATCAGTACACATATCAGCATGTTGGTCCTTTGACTCAGCACGCTGACCCTTCCCGTGGACTGTTTGGGTGATTTTGGCCCACGTGGGCTGTCTGTTCAGTACACACAGGACGTCCGTGGGTGTCCGCCAGCACACACAGGACGTCTGTGGCTGTCAGTGTGTGTCCGTGTGTGTCTGTCGGCACACACAGGATGTCCGTCGCTGTCCAACAGTACACATATCAGCACGCTGATCCTTGGAGTCAGCACGCTGGCCCTTCCCATGCACTGTTCGGGTGATTTTTGCCCACGTGCGCTGTCTGTTCAGTACATACAAGACGTCTATGGGTGTCCGTCAGCACACACAAGACATCTGTGGGTGTCCGTCAGCACACACAGGACGTCCTTGGCTGTCCGTGTGTGTCCGTGTGTGTCCGTCAGCACACACACGACGTCCGTGGCTGTCCATCAGTACACATATCAGCACACTGGTCCTTGGACTCAGCCTGCTGGCCCTTCCCGTGGACTGTTCGGGTGATTTTGGCCCACGTGGGCTGTCTGTTCAGTACACACAGGACGTCCGTGGGTGTCCGTCTGCACACACAGGACGTCTGTGGGTGTCTGTCAGAACACACAGGACGTCCGTGGCTGTCCCGTGTTTGTCTGTGTGTGTCCGTCAGCACACACATGACGTCCGTGGCTGTCCGTCAGTACACATATCAGCACGTTGGTCCTTGGATTCAGCACGCTGACCCTTCCCGTGGACTGTTCGGGTGATTTTGGCCCACGTGGGGGTGTCTGTTCAGTACACACAGGACGTCCGTGTGTGTCCGCGAGCAAACATAGGATGTCTGTGGCTGTCCGTGTGTGTTCGTGTGTGTCCGTCAGCACACATAGGACGTCTGTGTGTCCGTCAGCACACACAAGACGTCTGTGGCTGTCCATCAGTACACATATCAGCATGTTGGTCCTTGAACTCAGCACGCTGACCCTTCTCGTGGACTGTTCGGGTGATTTTGGCCCACGTGGGCTGTCTGTTCAGTACACATAGGACGTCTGTGGGTGTCTGCCAGCACACATAGGACGTCCGTGGCTGTCCGTGTGTGTCCATGTGTGTCCGTCAGCACACACAGGACGTCCGTGGTTGTCCATCAGTACACATATCAGCACGTTGGTCCTTGGACTCAGCACGCTGGCCCTTCATGTGGACTGTTCGGGTGATATTGGCCCACGTGGGCTGTCTGTTCAGTACACACAGGACGTATGTGGGTGTCCGTCAGCACACACATGACGTCCGTGGCTGTCTGTGGCTGTTCATGGCTGTCCGTGTGTGTCTGTGTGTCCGTCAGCACACACCGGACATCTGTGGCTGTCCATCAATACACATATCAGCACGTTGGTCGTTGGACTCAGCACACAGAGTGCTGTCCACCAGTACACATATCAGCACGCTGGTCCTTCGACTCAGCACGCTGGCCCTTCCCGTGGACTGTTCGGGTGATTTTGGCCCATGTGGGCTGTCTGTTCAGTACACAAAGGATGTCCGTCAGCACACACAGGACGTCCGTGGGTGTCCGTCAGCATACACAGGACATCCGTGGCTGTCCGTGTGTGTCCGTGTTTGTTCGTGTGTGTCTGTGAGCACACACAGGACGTCTGTGGCTGTCCATCAGTACACATATCCGCACGTTGGTCCTTGTACTCAGCACGCTGACCCTTCCCATGGACTACTCGGGTGATTTTGGCCCACGTGGGCTGTCTGTTCAGTACACACAGGACGTCCGTGGGTGTCCGCCAGCACACACAGGACGTCCGTGGCTGTCATTGTGTGTCCGTGTGTCCGTGTGTTCGTGTGTGTCTGTCAGCACACACAGGACGTCTGTCTCTGTCCATCAGTACACATATCAGCACGCTGGTCCTTGGACTCAGCATGCTGGCCCTTCCCATGGACTGTTCGGGTGATTTTTGCCCACGTGCGCTGTCTGTTCAGTACATACAGGATGTCTGTGGGTGTCCGTCAGCACATACAGGACATCTGTGGGTGTCCGTCAGCAACACAGGACATCCTTGGCTGTCCGTGTGTGTCTGTGTGTGTCCGTCGCTGTCCATCTGTACACATATCAGCACACTGGGCCTTGGACTCAGCACGCTGGCCCTTCCCATGGACTGTTCGGGGGATTTTGGCCCACGTGGGCTGTCTGTTCAGTACACACAGGACGTCAGTGGGTGTCCGTCAGCACACACAGGACGTCCGTGGGTGTCCGTCAGAACACACAGGACATCCATGGCTGTCCCGTGTGTGTCTGTATGTGTCAGTCAGCACACACATGACGTCTGTGGCTGTCCATCAGTACACATATCAGCACGTTGGTCATTGGATTCAGCACGCTGACCCTTCCCGTGGACTGTTCGGGTGATTTTGGCCCACGTGGGCTGTCTGTTCAGTACACACAGGACGTCTGTGGGTGTCCGCCAGCACACACAGGATGTCCATGGCTGTCCGTGTTTGTTCGTGTGTGTCTGCAAGCACACACAGGACGTCTGTGGCTGTCCATCAGTACACATATCAGCACGCTGGTCCTTGGACTCAGCACGCTGGCCCTTCCCGTGGACTGTTCGGGTGAGTTTGGCCCAGATGGGCTGTCTGTTCAGTACACACAGGACGTCCGTGAGTGTCTGTCAGCACACACAGGACGTCCGTGTGTGTCCGTCAGCACACACAGGACGTCTGTGTGTGTCCGTCAGCACACACAGGACGTCCGTGTGTGTCCGTCAGCACACACAGGACGTTTGGGGGCTGTCCATCAGTACACATATCAGCACGTTGGTCGTCGAATGGTTCGCACGCTGACCCTTCCCGTGGACTGTTCGGGTAATTTTGGCCCGCGTGGGCTGTCTTGTCAATACACACAGGACGTCTGTGGGTGTCCGCCAGCACACACATGACGTCTGTGGCTGTCCGTGTGTGTCCGTCAGCACACACAGGACGTCTGTGGCTGTCCATCAGTAAACATATCAGCACGCTGGTCCTTGGACTCAGCATGCTGACCCTTCCCCTGGACTGTTCGGGTGATTTTGGCCCACGCGGGCTGTCTGTTGAGTACACACCAGGACGTCTGTGGGTGTCCGTGTGTGTCCATGTGAGTCCGTGTGTGTTTGTCAGCACACACAGGACGGCCGTGGCTGTCCTGCAGTACACATATCAGCACGCTGGTCCTTCGACTCAGCACACTGGTCCTTGGACTCAGCACGCTGGCCTCCCCGTGGACTATTCGGGTGATTTGGGCCCACGTGGGCTGTCTGTTCAGTACACACAGAATGTCCGTGGGTGTCCGTGTGTGTCTGTGTGTTTCCATGTGTGTCTGTCTGCACATACAGGACGTCCGTGGCTGTCCATCAATAAACATATCAGCACGCTGGCCCTCCCCGTGGACTGTTTGGGTGATTTTGGCCCACGTGGGCTGTCTGTTCAGTACATACAGAATGTCCGTGGGTGTCCGTCAGCACACACAGGACGTCCGTGGGTGTCCATTAGCATACACATGACGTCTGTGGTTGTCCGTGTTTGTCCGTGTGTGTCCGTCAGCACACACAGGACGCAGTGGCTGTCCATCAGTACACATATCAGCACATTGGTCCTTGGACTCAGCACGCTGACCCTTCCCGTGGACTGTTCGGGTAATTTTGGACCACGTGGGCTTTCTCTTTTCATAAGATCTGTGTTCATCGTTTTATATCATTGATCATTCGGGTTTTGCGTGTTGTTTCTCACTCGATCTCATTATTATCATTGATAGGATTAATAGATCTATTGTTTCGTGGTTCAATATTGATAGATCTGAGAATTCTGATCAAGTTTTGAACAAAACCTTTCACATTCTTGTCGATTACGTTATTGGTTTGCTTGATCCGAAAGTTTCTTGTGTTCGTGTGACGCTATCTGTTATTAGAATCTTAGATCAGGATTTGTTTAATCTCAAATCATCACCTGTTGAATCTCGAATCCTTCTCTGATAAATCTGAGTTGTTTGTTTCAATTAATCGATTTGAATTCCCTTACTTGTTGATCACGGTATTGATTTGCCGCTCTGCTTGAGATTCGTTTGTTGTTGTTTGATTCCGATTGTTTCCTTATTTGATTCTCGAATCATAAATCAAATTGCCCGTGGAACTACTTACTTGTTACTGTTTTCGTGTGTAACAGGTAACAATGGGAACTGAGGAAGATGATGCAACGTATATGAGAAGAAACAAACTATTACAAGAAGCTATCACCAAACAAGTAATGTAAGACTTGGTGAAGTTGCTGGATGAGAGATACGATCAGAGAGCCCCTGGTAGACAAGACCAAACGTCTGATCATCAGCAAGCACCAAGGAGGAATGGGCGTGAACGACAAGAGCATGCTGGATCACAAGAAACTGATAACTTTTATGAAAGAGATAGGGCACGACACAGCTCGGCTTCTAGACATAGCTCTTCCTCTAGACACAGCAGTAGAAGATCTAGACGTGACCATGAAGGGCGTAGGTATAAAAGAGATGAGCTTGCTGGAGTTAAGATCAAGATACCTCCTTTCCATGGCAAAGCCGATCCTGATGCTTATCTAGAATGGGAGAAGAAGATTGATCTAGTCTTGTTGTGAACAATAGGGGAATTCGTGTGTCTTATTAATTAATCAAAGTGTTCCCTTATATAGGGGATTACAAGATATGGATAAAAGGAAAGAGTACAAATCCTTATCCTAAAGTAAAAACGACAACCTCTTAAAGATAAACATGAAGAGAAAAGGAAACTCCTAAACTAGAGTCGGCCTAATCTTTGGCCGCCTCTCTCTCCTTGCTGGACGCGGTCTTGGTCTTGGGCCTGGACGCGGTCCGTTCTTCCTTGGCATGGTTACTAGCAATCCACATTGTTCTTAACACTCCCCCTTGGATGCTATAACCATATGGGCTCGTACCATGCACGATGTTGCCTCGTTAAAACCTCTCTAGGAAAAACCAAAAACCCAAGGTGGGAAAAATGGAAACCATAGACAGGAAAAAGAGTACAACGCATGATACTCCCCCTGATGAAGGCATCACTGAAGATCCTTCAGCCGGCGCATCCCTATCTGATGAACCAGCTTCCTGTGCGTTGAGGTAGGCAGAGACTTGGTGAAGAGGTCGGCTGAGTTGTCGCTTGATCGAACTTGAACTACTTGAACCTCCTTTGCCTTCTGCAAGTCGTGGGTGAAGAAGAACTTGGGCAGGATGTGCTTTGTCCTGTCTCCCTTGATGTATCCTTCCTTGAGCTGAGCAATGCACGCTGCATTGTCTTCGTAGATGATCATTGGCTCCTCCTTCTCTTGTCCCACGGCCAGACCACTCTCTCTTAAGACATGGCCGGTCATGTTCCTAAACCAGACAAGCTCACGGCTTGCCTCATACATGGCTATGATCTCGGCATGATTAGATGATGTGGCCACTAAGGATTGCTTGGTAGAACCCCAGCTTATTGCGGCTCCACTATGTGTGAATACATATCCCGTTTGAGATCTAGCCTGGTGTGGGTCAGATAAGTACCCAGCATCTGCATATCCGACCATGCTCTCTCCTGGCCGGTTAGTGTAGAACAAACCGAGATCCTTTGTCCCTTGCAGATACCTGAGGATCTTGCCAAGATGTTGATGGTCTAAACCATTCTAAATCTTTTGAAATCAACCGGCTGTTATCTCCCCCTAAAGACGGATATGTGGACTCATCAAACTGTGAGTCTTCGTATCTGGCCTTAAACAAATCACCGGTTGTTGGCTCAAGATACTTTATAATGCTTGGGGAATCATATCCTACGTATATTCCCATCCTCCTCTGTGGTCCCATCTTAGTTCTTTGTGGTGGAGCAATTGGAACGTAGACGGCACATCCGAATGTCTTGATGTGGGACACGTCTGGCTCTTGACCCGTAAGTAGTTGGGAAGGTGAATATCTATGCTCACTAGATGGCCTGATGCGAATCAGTTCCGTTGCATGTAAAATCGCATGTCCCCATGCTGATACCGGAAGTTGAGACTTCATAAGCAGTGGCCGGGCTATCAGCTGGATACGTTTAATGAAGGATTCGGCCAAGCCGTTCTGTGTATGGACATGTGCCACAGAGTGTTCTACTCTTACCCCCATGGACATACAATATTCATTAAACGCTTGGGACATGAACTCACCAGCATTGTCTAGACGTATAGTCTTAAGAGGGAAATCTGGAAAGTGTGCTCTCAGCCTTATCATCTGAGCAAGCAGCGGTGCAAAGGCTAGGTTCCTCGTGGATAGTAGACACACATGCAACCATCTGGTCGATGCATCAATAAGGACCATGAAGTATCTAAACGTCCCACAAGGTGGGTGTATTGGTCCAAATATGTCTCCTTGAATCCTTTCCAGAAAGTTTAAGGTTTCT
The DNA here is from genome assembly GCF_020379485.1 of Brassica napus. Lineage (NCBI taxonomy): Eukaryota > Viridiplantae > Streptophyta > Magnoliopsida > Brassicales > Brassicaceae > Brassica > Brassica napus. The sequence continues at coordinate 225,364 of NW_026014509.1, forward strand.
TTGTTAACCTTGGCTGGTGATGGCCTGATTATGAGTTTCCCTTGTGCACATGCTGCACATGTGAGATTTCGTGGGATCACTCCTTTAAACGTGTGCCCTTGTGAATTCATCATCAATTTTTGCATCATTCCTGTTCCGGGATGGCCAAGCCGGTTATGCCATAAAGTGAATAGCTCGGAGGCATTTGCCTCGATCATACTGATCCTTGCATAGTATAGACCAGTAGTCATTGCGGGCATTGTCTCTAGGATCTTTTTATTGCCTTTGGTGATCGATGTTATGTTAAGGAATTCTTTGTTTCCTTCTTCCCATGTTTCAAGATGGAAACCATTCAATCTTATATCCTTGAAACTCAATAAGCTTCTTCTAGAGCTTGGGGAATACAAGGCGGTTTTGATCTCTAGGTGAGTGCCCTTAGGCATCAACACATAGGCTTGGCCGTGACCTTCAATCAGGCTAGCCTCACCCGCAATGGTATGTACCTTTGCACTTTGCATTGTGAGATTTATAAAGTACCTTTTGTCTCTAAGTATTGTGTGACTTGTGCCACTATCCACCACAAGTACACTCATCTCATCATTCATTCTATAAATAAAATTTTCTAAACTTTAGAGACTTCATAAGATGTTTAAAACTCTTATTATTAAAAAAATGCCATTACATAAAATAAAAACACCAAATCAAAAAAACATAAAGCAATAAGACAATGTGATTCGAAAACTAGTCCTTGAGACAACCGGATGTCTCAAAATCCATTAGGTCATCTTTGTTGTCCTTGTCGGATTCATTGTCAGCATCATACCCATATCCTTTGTCCTCATGGACGTTTTCTTGGATCATGTTTGCCTCCGGATTCTTGTTCTTGAGGCTCTCTTGGTAGAGGTCGCACAAGTGTTTCGGAGTTCTACAATTCTTGGCCCAATGGTTGTCACTCCCGCATCTGTGGCATACCGACTTGTTGGACGTGTAAGATGGTTTGGATATGCCACCTCGTCCGCGGCCGTAGCTGCCTCGACCCCGGCCGTAATTGGAAGCACGACCACGGTTATTGTGGTTTCCTTTCCGGCCAGTCGAGTAGCCATCTCAGCTGTTAGAGTTGTCACGTCCACACCTCTTGAATCCACCACGGCCATTGCCGTATGGTTTCTTGTTGTCTTGGACGTAGTAGGTCTCTTTGGGATCATTCTTCTCAACCTCATGGGCTTCGGGTAGTGGTGCTGTCCCAGCCGGTCTAGCTCCATTACTCTTTAGTAGGAGTTCATTGTTTGCCTCGGCCAAGAGTAGACATGAGATCAGATCAGTATATGTGGCAAAGCCCTTTGTCCTATATTGCTCTTGCAACACAGAATTCGACTGATTGAAAGTCGTATAGGTCTTTTCAAGCATCATACTATCGGATACTTCTTCACCACAAAGCTTTAGTATTGAGACAATCTTGAATAGAGCTGAGTTGTACTCATCCACTGACTTATAGTCTAAGAATCTTAGATGCATCCAATCGTGCCTTGCCTTTGGAAGCAACACCATCCTGTGGTGATGATATCTGCTCTTTAAAGCTTTCCAAAGATCTAGTGGATTCTCAATTGTCATGTACTGATCTTTAAGACCATCAATGAGATGATGACGCATAAGGCCTAAGGCTCTGTATCGGTTCTTTTCATTCTCATTGTTGTCCTCGGTGATAGTATCACCGAGTCCCTTGGACTTTAGACTGATCCTTGTGTCTAGCGCCCACTGTAGGTAATTGTCTCCGGAGAGATTAAGGGCTGCATAGTCTCTGTTTGCTATTTTCGACATCTGAACCACATTATCATGTAAGGTATTAGTTTCACAATGTGATTCACGTGGCCGCAGGATATAAGCAAGCTCGGCCACAACACGTCTTATGCATTTATGATATTCAAACAATTCTAATTCGACCATGGTGCTATCAATCATGAACCACACGGCTCTATAGGTTTTCTAACAACCTAAACTCGTATGATCTATATGCTGGTCGATCTTGTTTCAATCAATTATGAATGCAATACAATGTTCGGTTTCATGTAAAGCAATCTACCTTATTCTTACTTCTTTTCATAATACCTAGGGTTTCCAATCTTTAAATTCTTATCAACCTTATGTTAAGGTTTCAAGGCCTTAAGTATTTTGTGTTCTTAGTTAGATTATTTCAAAAAACAATCTAACATTCCTAAACCTCAAATCAAGCAAGCAATCAAACAAGCAATATCAATTTTAAAATCGGATTCTAACTTTGGGGTTTAGGGTTTCGATTCCTTCATTAGGGTTTGTCAGGTTTCAGATTTAATCAATCAACATACAATTAAGTTCTAGTTTGGAATCGTTTAGCTTTCTAGTTTTAAGACTTGTCGATTTTAATCTTCTAGTTTCTTTTAGGGTTTCATCGAGAATAAGATTTCCATAATGATGGATTAGGGTTTTGATCTTATTCTACGTTCTCAGATTATGTTCATACCTTTGTTTCGTAGAGGTATAGAATCGGACCACCTGAGAATGGATGAAACTTCGAGCTGAGGAGAATGAACGCTTGCTGCCTCCTATCGGGTCGCGGATGTAGTCGGACGCGAGCTGGGGACGGACGCGAGCTGCGAGCTGTTTCTTGGACGGATGCGTTCTTCTCGAGTGCGAGCTGAGGACGCGATCAGGAAGCTGAGGACGTTCGGTCTTGAGGATGTCAAGCTTTTAGAACGATGGAGAACGTCTAGGGTTTATCTTTGAGTCGCCGGTTATAGGCTTTTAGGTATCAATTTAGGTCTCAGGGATTTAGAGGCTATCGTGCTGATAACGTGTTGTGAACAATATGGGAATTCGTGTGTCTTATTAATTAATCAAAGTGTTCCCTTATATAGGGGATTACAAGATATGGATAAAAGGAAAGAGTACAAATCCTTATCCTAAAGTAAAAAGGAAAACCTCTTAAAGATAAACATGAAGAGAAAAGGAAACTCCTAAACTAGAGTCGGCCTAATCTTTGGCCGCCTCTCTCTCCTTGCTGGACGCGGTCTTGGTCTTGGGCCTGGACGCGGTCCGTTCTTCCTTGGCATGGTTACTAGCAATCCACATTGTTCTTAACAAGTCTTCAATTGTCGGTGTTATTCAGAAGCTAAGAAGATTCAAATTGCTGTTACTGAGTTCTATGATTATGCTTTGAGTTGGTGGGATCAACTAGTCACCAATAGAAGGCGCAATGGGGAATTTCCTGTTGAGACTTGGGCAGAAATGAAGGCTCTTATGCGCAAGAGATTTGTGCCTAGCCATTACCACCGGGATCTCCATCAGAGGCTAAGAAAACTCACACAAGGCTCACGGACAGTCGAAGAATACTATCAGGAGATGGAGTTGTTAATGTTAAAAGCCTGTATATCTGAGGATAGAGAAGCTACTATGGCACGGTTTCTTGGAGGACTCAACCGTGAGATACAAGACAATGTGGAGATGCAGCACTACTTGGAGATGGAGGAGATGCTACACAAAGCCATTCTAGTGGAACAAAAAGTAAAGAGAAAGGGTCACTCTCAGGGCAACTATGGAACTAAGTATCAAGGTGCTAAGGAAGATAAGCCAAGCCACCAGAAAGAGAGCAAGCCATATCACAAGGATGATGACAAACCTACTAGTTTTTCCAGCAAGGATAAAGGAAAAGCTGAAGCTTCTACTACAAGATCAAGAGATGTTAAATGTTTTAAGTGCCAAGGAAGAGGACACTATGCTAATGAGTGCACCAACAAACGTGTGATGATCCTTCATGACAATGGAGAATATGAATCTGCTGATAAGGAGATAGAGACCGAAGAAGATCACAGCTCAGAAGAAGAGTATGTTGCCAATATGGTTACTGGAAGGTTGTTAGTTGCTAGAAGAACCTTGAGTCTTCAAAGCAAAACCGAGGAGATGGAGCAAAGAGAGAATCTCTTCTATACTAGATGTCTAGTGCAAGGAAAGGTCTGTAGTCTTATTGTGGATGGAGGCAGTTGCGTCAACGTTGCGAGTGAGACTATGGTTAAAAAGTTGGGTTTGAAGGTCCAGAAGCATCCTAAACCATATCGGCTACAATTGCTCAATGAAGAGGGCGAGATGAGAGTCTCTACTCAGGTTATGGTTCCCTTAGACATTGGTAAATATGAAGATGAGATTCTATGTGATGTGTTGCCTATGGAAGCTGGACACATTCTCCTTGGAAGGCCGTGGCAATCAGATAGACGTGTGATACATGATGGATATGCCAACAAGCACAAATTTGAGTTTAAAGGGAGGAAGACAGTTCTTGTGCCTATGACTCCAAAGGAAGTTCAGGCTGATCAACTCCAACTACAAAAGAAGAAAGAGATTGACCTTCCCGCTGAATCAACAAAGCAACTAAACTTCTATGCCAAGTCTGGTGATGTTAAAAGATCTCTCTGCTCTAACCTTCCCATTCTCTTGTTTATCTATAAGGAATCACTCCTGACTACTACTGATATTGCACCGGAGTATCCGAGTGAACTTGTCTCTCTTTTACAGGAATATCAAGATGTTTTTCCAGAAGAGAGTCCCAATGGACTACCACCAGTGCGTGGGATTGAGCACCAAATTGACTTTGTGCCTGGTTCTACACTTCCCAACAGGCCAGCATACAGAACCAATCCGGTTGAGACCAAAGAACTACAAAGGAAAGTGGAGGAACTGATGGAGAAAGGGCATATCCGAGAGAGCATGAGTCCTTGTGCTGTTCCAGTACTCCTTGTGCCCAAGAAAGATGGAAGCTGGCGCATGTGTGTTGACTGCAGAGCAATCAACAATATAACAGTGAAGTATCGCCATCCTATTCCTAGATTAGATGATATGCTTGATGAATTACATGGTTTTTGCATATTTTCTAAGATAGATTTAAAGAGTGGATATCATCAGATTAGGATGAAAGAAGGAGATGAGTGGAAAACTGCCTTTAAGACTAAGCATGGGTTATATGAGTGGTTAGTTATGCCCTTTGGATTGACTAATGCTCCGAGTACTTTCATGAGATTGATGAACCATGTGCTTAGGTACTTTATAGGATTGTTTGTGGTAGTTTACTTTGATGATATCCTAATCTACAGTCAGAGTCTAGAGGAGCATATCGATCATCTTAAGACTGTTCTTGATATGTTGAGGAAAGAAAAGCTTTATGCTAATCTTAAGAAATATACATTCTGCACAGATAACTTGGTTTTTTTAGGTTTTATTGTGGGTGCAGATGGGGTTGAAGTTGATCCGGAGAAAGTAAGGGCTATACAAGAATGGCCAATTCCTAAGACAGTGAGTGAAGTAAAGAGCTTCCATGGACTTGCTGGCTTCTATAGGCGCTTTGTGAAAGACTTCAGCACCATAGCATCTCCCTTGACTGAAGTAATCAAGAAAGAAGTCGGATTCAAGTGGGGAGAAGCACAAGAACTTGCTTTCCAATGCCTTAAAGAGAAGCTTACTCATGCCCCTCTTCTTATACTTCGTGATTTTCATAAAACTTTTGAAATAGAATGTGATGCCTCAGGAATTGGAATTGGTGATGTATTGATGCAGGAGAAGAGACCCATTGCATAGTTCAGTGAAAAGCTTGGAGGAGCTACCCTCAACTATGCAACTTATGATAAAGAGCTGTATGCCTTGGTGAGAGCCTTGCAGACTTGGCAGCACTATCTCTGGCCTAAAGAATTCGTCATACACACAGATCATGAGTCTCTCAAATACCTCAAAGGACAGAACAAGCTCAGCAAGAGACACGCAAGGTGGGTTGAGTTCATTGAGACATGTCCTTATGTCATCAAGTATAAACAAGGTAAGGAAAACATAGTTGCTGATGCACTATCCAGAAGGTATGTTCTCTTGAACACTCTTGATGCTAAGCTATTAGGATTTGAGCAAATTAAAGGAATGTATGAGAATGATCCTGATTTTAAAGAGGCTTACAACTCTTGTGAGAAATTTGCTGTGGGACACTACTTTAGACATGATGGGTTTCTCTTCTATGATAATTGATTGTGTGTGCCTAACTGTTCTTTGAGAGACTTGTTTGTTAGGGAATCTCATGGAGGAAGTCTCATGGGTCACTTTGGTATTGCAAAGACTGTTAAAACTTTGCAGGATCATTTCTTTTGGCCTCGAATGAAAAGAGATGTGGAGAAACTTTGTGAGAGATGTGCAACTTGCAAGCAAGCTAAGTCTAAGGTGCAGTCTCACGGTTTGTATACTCCTCTACCTATACGTTATCATCCTTGGAATGACATATCTATGGATTTCATTGTTGGATTGCCTAGAACTAGGACTGGAAAGGATTCTATCTTTGTTGTTGTGGATAGGTTCTCAACGATGGCACATTTTATAGCTTGTCACAAAACTGATGATGCATTGCATATTGCTAACTTGTTCTTTAAAGAGATTGTTCGCATACATGGCATGCCTAAGACTATTGTTTCTGATAGAGATACTAAGTTTCTTAGTTATTTTTGGAAGACTCTTTGGTCTAAGCTAGGTACTAAACTTTTGTTCTCTACTACTTGTCATCCACAAACTGATGGAAAAACTGAAGTAGTTAATAGGACTCTTGGAACACTCTTGCGTGCATTCATAAAGAAAAACTTGAAATCATGGGAAGACTATTTGCCTCATTGTGAATTTGCATACAATCATGCTGTGCATTCTACTTCTAAGTTTTCTCCTTTTGAAATTGTTTATGGGTTCAATCCCAACTCTCCTTTGGATTTAATACCTTTACCTGAGTGTGAAAGGGTCAGCTTTGATGGCAAAAAGAAGGCAGAGATGGTGAAGCAACTCCACGAGCAGGCTAGGCTCAACATTGAGGCGAAAACAAAGCAGTATGTCAAGCATGCTAACAAAGGAAGGCGTGAGATGGTTTTTGAAGTGGGTGATCAGGTCTGGATTCACCTAAGGAAAGAGAGGTTTCCCAATGAGAGGAAGTCCAAGCTAATGCCGCGGATTGATGGACCTTTTGAGGTCATAAGGAAGATGAGGTAAGTATGATGTGAGTAATAGCTGGATTTGCGAGGTTAGTATGATGTGAGTAATAGCTTCAATGTTACTGACTTTATCCCTTTTATTGCGGATGAGCCAGATTTGAGGACAAATCCTTTTCAGGTAGGAGGGGATGATATGATCATGGACCAGCTAGATGATAAAGATGAAGATGGAGAGACTGAAGATACACCAGCCGAAGAAGAAGATGTCTTAGCCATTCCCACAGGCCCCATAACTCGTGCAATGACAAGGAGACTCAATGAAGCTGTTGGAAACATACTGAAGATCTCTAAGGAGCAAGAAGACTGTCTTGGTAGAAGCCTGATCCACCAAGACACACTCATCACCATTCATGTGATCTTACCATGAAGCTGATCATCATCTAGGCAAGTGGCTTGGTATACTATTTTTCCCTTGATTAGTTTTGTCCCACTGGGTTTTCTAATCAAGGTTTTTAATGAGGTATCAAGTTCACTTACACATTCCTAGTTGATGTATCTTGGATGCATCTCGGCCTAAGTCATCTTGGACCGACTTCATCATCTATCTTATATTATGTTTTTACTCTAAGTGTTATGTCATTACTTTAAAAAAACCGTGTGGAGCCTTTTCCTTTATGTTTTCTTATGTTTTCGAGACCTTGTGCATGTACAAGGATCTCTCTGTTTAAGTGTTTCACAAACCCTCATTCTAATCTAAGTTATCTTTTGTTTAAACCCCCTTTTGTCTTCTCTCTTGCTTTGCGAGTTGTTGAAGTGTCTGGTGTGTAATATCCAGTCTGCTGGTGTGTAATATCCTGTGTTAAGGGCCTTAGTTTGGTGTGTAATATCCGATCTATAGCGTAGGAGTATCAAGGAGCCTTTCCGCAGCCTCTTGTGTCACCAATCGATCCACATACCTTGATAAACTTGAGTCTTTGATTCGTTTATGCAAGGATTTATCCAAATCCATCCAGAGCCGCATCCTAGGAGTTCATTACCTCCCAATGCACCGTCGGAGTCGGTTGAACTCCTCTTCGTACTCTCGTACTGCCCTGCAGCCTTGGGTAAGGTCTAGGAATCTACCTTCCAGACGGTCCCAAGCCTCTGCAGGAAAGTATTTGTGGTTGAATTCATCTTCAAAATCCGCAAAACTTTGGAGACTTTCATTGGTGCGCTTGTCCACATCCAGCCACCAATTATACGCATCCCCTTCGAGGAAGTGAACGGCAATGTCTCTCTTGTAATCCTCGGGACAGCGAGTAGAGCTGAAGTTTCAGACTAGCCTACTCCTCCACTCGTCTGCCACAATGGGATCGGTGCTACCTGAGAAATGCTTCGTCCCTAGACGGGAGATGTGCTGAAGCAAACTCAGATAGTCTACCTTTTTCTCGGTCCTTTCTGGTGGATCAATCTCGATCACCTCGACCGTTTCCACAACTGGTCCATTGGTGTTGGGGGGTAGTCGTAACCACAGGCGTAGCTTGGCCAACCGAGGAGTTCACTAATGGCGTGAATGGTTGGGCCATAGCTGCCACCTGAGTCCCCATTACCTTCATGGCCTCTAACAAATCCACCCTGGACAGTGTTGCGGTTACATTGGCCGTATGATTGAAACAGATAAGGAGAGCCGGATGGGATAAGGGGTTGGGGTCGGTGCGCTGCAGCGCTGTGAGCCTGGGGCCCATGGGCGGGTAGTCCCACGGGGCGGGTTGTCACACCCCTTGTCCGTACCAGTTCGGGGTTGGCTGTTCGACGCCCAGGGAAAGCTCCCGAAAGAGCCGTTCCCAGTTCGTCCCCTGGCCAACACGAGGCGGTCCGCTCTCGCCACGTTAGCGGCTCAAGCAGTCCGCCAACAGTCGACGGGTTCGCAACTGGGACCCCCGCCCTCAGAGCCAATCCTTTTCCCAAAGTTACGGATCCATTTTGCCGACTTCCCTTGCTTACATTGTTACATCGACCAGAGGCTGTTCACCTTGGAGACCTGATGCGGTTATGAGTACGACCGGGCATGATCGGCACTCGGTCCTCCGGATTTTTAAGGGCCGCCGGGAATGCACCAGACACCACGCGACGTGCGGTGCTCTTCCAGCCGCTGGACCCTACCTCCGGCTGAGCCATTTCCAGGGTGGGCAGGCTGTTAAACAGAAAAGATCACTCTTTCCGGAATTCCCACCGACATCTCCGGACTCCCTAACGTTGCCGTCAACCTGATAGACTGCGGTCCACGGATCAGTACATGGAGCCGAACCAGCATGGAGATCAGAACGTTCTGAAGATTTCAACTGAGGTTCATGTTTTTCACCATACTGACCAGACTGAGCGGACACTGTACTGGACTGTCACATATGCATCCGGATGGGAGCTTTGGCTGGAACCATGGCCAGATGACCGATTTAACCCTACTGAATTTTGTATTCACCGTCCTATTTCCCATTTCATGAAGAACAGTCGAGACGGAATCACATTCAGACACACCAATCTTGAGATAGGTCATCGCTATTCATTTCTGGACAGTACCGCATGAACCGCCTGTACAACGAGATTGGAACTTCAGTATTATCCACGACCAGATGATCAAATCTTCCGAACTGAATCTCGGCTTTCCCGACCTGTTTTGCATTCTAAGAAGAATGGTCAAGGCAGATTTCATTTTGATCGAATGGATTTCAAGTTAGCCGTGCAACTTCATTTCCGGCTAGTTTGGACTGTCCTGATCGCGTACTGACCCTGTCCATTGAATCTGGACTGTGGAATTTGAAGGGTTCACTTGCAGTCAATGTTAATTTTTGTGTTTGACCAGATCTGGTCAATTTTATCATTTTCTATGTTTAGATTTCCCACATTTTTCTTTAAGTCTTTTGACTAGAACTTCTATATAATGTAACCATCAGATCTGAATAAGATAATTTCGTTTTTCTTTCATTCTTTTGAGTTTATACTCTCATTGTTCTTTGTTTATAACACTTTTTAGTTTCTTGGTGAGGTTATCTCCATGTTTCGATCCTTCTTTTGTTGGACCGGTGCGTTACATCCGGCAACGATCGAAGTCTGGTAGTATCTTTGGGCTATTCCGCAACCCTTGGTGTCACCATTCATACCATCAGTTCTCAATCCTCTCGGATCTGAGTTCATATCAACCTTACCGAAAGAGTGATCCTTATTTTGGTTCTATCAAGTGATATCAGAGCCACTCTCTCGGTAACTCTTTTTCAATCCATTTCATCTCATCTTCCATTTTCTTATAAACACTTCTTCTTCTACATTTCTTAAATCCGGGCCCCTCATTACCATCCACCATATCAAAAAAAAAAAGAAAAGAAAGATCTATATAAAAAAAAAATCGAAAATTTCATTTGGGGATTAGTGGTGGAAGAGAAAGTAGGCTGGCTGAGGAGAAATCCAGCCTTTGAAGTGGTTAAAACGGATTTCAAAAATCAAAATCTCTTATATATCTATCTTGAGAAAAACCCTTTGTTTGCTTTGGATCTACCCATTGAGATTCTTGATTTGTTCTCTTAGAACCTTGAGAAGAAACTTGAGTGATTACCATAAAATCTGAGAGAAACACTTGAGTGGGTGAGATTAAACACTTGAGAGAGTGTGAGAATTTTTATCTAACTTTTTTGTTGAAAATTTTCAGGTTATGATGTTTGGTCTCCAAAGGAAAAGTAACAAGGAGAAGCACCCACGACTTTCTGTCTCTCAAACCTCCTTTAAATATGCTTTGAATACTTTTGATGAGTTTGTTGATGTGCAGGAAAAACCAAACAGGTGGAGCAAAGAGCATGTCAATACCTCCAAATATGTGGCTGATCCAAAAAGGCAACCTTTTCAGTTTGATGTCCAAGGATTTTGTGATAACTTTGTGAAGGGAGTTGACAAAGCCCTCAAGGATATCTGTAAGAGCCCAAAGAAGAGCACATCCACCCGTGCCCCAGTAGCTGAGCCATCCTTGTTCATCAGTAAGAAAACCTAAGGTGAATCTGAAAACTGTCTTGAAAAACTTAAAAGATTTTTCATTCTACACCCATTTTTGATGAATCTGATGAAGAACCAATTGAAAGCTTGATAATTTGTGAGCAAAGCTGTGATCTTTCTTCTCTTGAACCTGATTTTATGGTTGATAATGAACAGGGTATTGTAGAACTAACTGTTTTGCAACCGGAGCATCCGAGTAGCTTTGATTTGTTTCAACAGGTTTTTAAGGAAGAGCCACTGAATTTTCCACATCAGTGCCCGTGTCTTGACACTTGGATATCTTTGGATGATGGTCCAGATCCTATGTTTTATGAGGAGGACGAATCTGGTCCAGTATTTGATGATGAAGAAACAAGCATCATGTCCACCTTCATGAAGAGCCAACTGTGCTTTGATTCCAGCACATTTCCTGCCCCTTTGTCTTCTGAACTTCAAGAGTACTGTGAGGAACCTTCTTTTCTTAATTCTCTACCTGACATGTTTGTCAAGATCAGTACTCATGATGTGATTCGTTTTGGCCTTGACAAAATGAAAGAATTTTGTGTTTCAAAATCTGTTTTTGATAACATGATTAATTCTTTTAAGGTCTTTGAACCTGATAAATTTCTTGATCAACCACGTTTTCAAAATGTCAATGGCATTAATTCTGGATTTATCTTGTGTTTTGATCAGTTCTTAGAAGATAGCCATGGTTTTGATCATTTTGAAAAGTCTCTTGAGCTTGATTTGAAACAAACTGTTTTCTGTTCTAATAAATCTTTTGATTCATTTGTTTTCAAAGAAAATAGCTTTGATCTGAACTCTTCTAGGCATAGATTGATCACTGATGATTTGTTTGCATCTTCTATGGACTTGGACGATTTCTTAATTAAAAAGATGCTGGAACAGAATTCACTTGAAACTGAAACTGGTTTTTGTGAACTTGATTTTTGTGATTCTGTTTTGCAATCTGATCTCTTGAGTTTTGAAAATGATAAAAATTGGAATTTTCTGAGATCATATTGTGATTTTGTTGATTTGAGTGTTGATGATATATTGGTCTACAACACATTCTTTGAAAAATGTCTTGAGTCTTTGATAGTTGTTTCTCAATCTGAACTTAAGCTTGTGTGTTCAGATGTTGATAATGATATGCACGTTTTGGAAATGATTAATGTTGTTGCATATCTTGATAAGATTCTTGTCTGTAATGTCTACTTTGATTTGCATCTTGACAGGTTGAAAAGTGAGCTACTTGTTCTTGGAAATGATATCTTAATTTTTGATTTGAACAAGTATCTCTCTTGCAAATTTGATCCTGGTCTTTTAGTGTTTGTTTTGAGTATCTAGGAAAGACAGGATCAGGCTCTGAATGAAAGCATTGGCCGTGCCCAACAACCTCAGATTTGGAGAAGCTTTGTTGTTCAAACCGGCTACCTTGGTGCCAGCGATAGAGGTTCAGTCCAAGAAGTATATCTCAACAGGCCGAAGGTCTTTTGTCTTGAATCCTATTTTACTCGAAATCCAACTCATCAAGGATTCACTGGGGCTTGGAATCGCATGAAAATCTTCACGGATGAAGAAGTTATGAATTTTCCAAACCAGAGGTTTTTTAGTCCGTCTATCCGCGAGTACCAGATTTCTAAAAGAGATTCATGCCCCAGAAAAAATCGGCCTGAGCCAAAACCAATCCTCCATGAACCAAAGCTGTTTCCTCAGTCATTCTCCTGTCTAAACCAAAAGCACTGTAAGGATCATGAGTTGATTGCCTCTACTCTTTATGAAAATGTTTTGAAACCGAGAATTTCAAAAAGAAAACATATTCTTACTTGGTTGAAAAACGTTTTGCTCAAACCTTTTCATGAATTGATTTCATTGAGCTGTGCTTTGAAAGAGATTTGGTGTAGGAAAAAGCATGAACTAAAATTGCTTAGGCCAAAGAATTCTTTTGATTTCGTTCATGATGATAATTTTTCAAATTTGGCATTGTCTCTTTCTTTCCATAACAGTTTCTCACCTTGGCCTGATTTTGAGATTGATAAATCAATTTTTGGCAACCAGCTTACTTGCTTAATGCTTTCCCACGTCCTTGATGATTATCCTAAGGGCTTGGATCCTGATTTTGATGTCTTAAGGATAGAGAAACCATTTGATTATTTCTTTGGCAGATTTGATGTGGTTTCTCTAGTTGCTTTGAATAAACAGGATAAGCATGATCAGTTTGTAAGGAGAGCAAGCACCAATGGACGCCAAAGTACTTGGAATTCCTTGATAAAAATGACTTCAAAACTCCAAGGAAGTTTCTGTCCATTCTATTCATTTACTGAATTTCGCTTGAATTTTAATTCCTTTGTATCTGATTTATCTCTTTTTGATATAGGTACATTGGATTTGAGGACAAATCCTTTCGAAGAAAGAGGGAATGATAGACTGCAGTCCACGGATCAGTACATGGAGTCGAAACAGCATGGAGATTGTGAGAACCGAAATTCGCACTGTCGATTTACGTTTAAATTAGGAAACTAAGAAAACCGTAATTTCCCAGAGGTCCCGGATCTCTGCGAGAGCCAACGACAAGTGACCAAATATATGCGGAAATCGTGAAAAGATAACAAACGAGTCTGCGTAAGAGCGTTGCGATCATTACAAGAGATCATAAAAGCTTTGGCCGCAAAAGCTGTCAGCGAGTTACCTAGTTCTGGCGGCCTAAAAGCTCAAATCTAGTTGAGGCGCAGCTTGATAACAAAAGATGAAAAAGATACAGAAAAGGTTTTTGGTTGATTTTGGACTGAACCTTTTTAAAGGCTGCCTACGTACCCCTTTCGAGGATCAAGCCGAACGTAGTTCAATTGATAGAGCTGGACACGAGATCGAACTGCCTGGGCGAGTTTGTCTAGTAATTGAGTGCCAATCATAGAAACCAAACTTGTCGAGAATAAAGCCTAATGTTTCTAAGTGCAGAGAATTCCGAGTCTAAAAAGTTCTCTCCCATGTCTCTCGCCTAGGACTCCTTATATACTCGCTCCAAGGTCGGTTTACGCTTTTACTCTTCTGCCCTTAATCCGTCATAGCATAAAATGGAGATATTCCATTTTTTCCGATCTTCGTAATTATCCTCAAAATTTCGTATTTATCCGCGGAAACTTGACATTTATCCTTCCTTGTGCGCCAAGCGTAAACCGTGCTACGGTTTACGGGCTTGTGGTTAAGGAGTCATAGGATGGGCCTCGGATCGTGTTTTAGGTCCCTTTGGGCCGTCTTCCGACTCGAATCGTGTTTTAGGTCCCTTTGGACCGTCGATTTTTGTAAAAAGGTTCAACGTAATCGTATAGTTAAGGCAGCTAAGATGTTAAGTTAACCGTTGCCGTTTTATATGATTAATCTGAATCCATGCGAGAAAACAAGTCTTTGCAGTTTTTTTTTATCGTAAAGTTTCAATGGTAACTCCGATAGAAACAAGAGACGTTTCGATCGAGATTTGAAGGAGAATACAAAGGTGGAGGTAAGGGCGAGTAGGAGCAAGCGAAGGAGTTTAGACAAGTCTTACTTGTTTTTGTCGTAAAATCTCGACGGAAACTCCGATTGAGACGAAACGAAAAGCAATTTGATCGTGATTCAAAAGAGAACACAAAGGAGAGCTTTTTTGAGGCCTTACCGGTCGCTACGTAGCGAGTGAAGGTCTGCTCGGTCGCTACGTAGCGAGTGGAAGCGAGCCAAGAACAGTCCTACTTGTTTTCATCGTAAAATCTCAACGGAAACTCCGATTGAGACGAAACGAAAAGCGTTTCGATGAGGATTCAAAGGAGAACGTAAAGGAGGACCCCTTTGAGTTTTTACCGGTCGCTACGTAGCGAGTGAAGGTCTGCTCGGTCGCTACGTAGCGAGTAGAAGCGAGCCAAGAAGAGTCCTACTTGTTTTCGTCGTAAAATCTCAATGGAAACTCTGATTGAGACGAAACAAAAAGTGTTTCAACGAGGATTCAAAACAGAACCCAAAGGAGGACCTTTCTGAGGCCTTACCGGTCGCTACGTAGCGAGTGAAGGTCAGACAGGTCGCTACGTAGCGAGTGGAAGCGAGCCAAGAAGAGTCCTACTTGTTTTTGTCGTAAAATCTCAATGGAAACTCCGATTGAGACGAAACGAAAAGCGTTTCGACGAGGATTAAAAACAGAACCCAAAGGAGGACCTGTCTGAGGCCTTACCGGTCGCTACATAGCGAGTGAAGGTCAGACAGGTCGCTACGTAGCGAGTGGAAGCGAGCCAAGAAGAGTCCTACTTGTTTTCGTCGTAAAATCTCAAAGGAACTCCGATTGAGACGAAACGAAAAGCGTTTCAATGAGGATTCAAAACAGAACCCAAAGGAGGACCTTTCTGAGGCCTTACCGGTCGCTACGTAGCAAGTGGAGAGTTGGCTTGAGCTCGGTCGCTACGTAGCGACCGAGCAGTGCGCGTGCTCGGTCGCTACGTAGCGACCGAGCGGTGTGAGTGCTCGGTCGCTACGTAGCGACCGGGCGGTGTGCGTGCTCGGTCGCTACGTAGCGACCGAGCAGTGTGAGTGCTCAGTCGCTACGGAGCGACCGAGCAGTGCGTGCTCGGTCACTACGTAGCGACCGAGCGGTGTGTGTGCTCGGTCTCTACGTAGCGACCGAGCGGTGTGCGTGCTCGGTCGCTACGTAGCGACCGAGCAGTGTGCGTGCTCGGTCGCTACGTAGCGACCGAGCGGTGTGCGTGCTCGGTCGCTACGTAGCGACCGAGCGGTGTGCGTGCTCGGTCGCTACGTAGCGACCGAGCAGTGTGCATGCTCGGTCGCTACGTAGCGACCGAGCGGTGTGCGTGCTCGGTCGCTACATAGCGACCGAGCGGTGTGCGTGCTCGGTCGCTACATAGCGACCGAGCGGTGTGCGTGCTCGGTCGCTACGTAGCGACCGAGCAGTGTGTGCTCGGTCGCTACGTAGCGACCGAGCGGTGTGCGTGCTCGGTCGTTACGTAGCGATCGAGCGGTGTGCGTGCTCGGTCTCTACGTAGCGACCGAGCTGTGTAATCGATTTGTTGCGTTTCCTTTTTCCGCGATTGACCTAGGGGTTTTTCAGCTGTTTTTTGGGAGAACAAGTTTTACATTTCCGAAATGTTTTCGGAAAACGTGTTTTGGTAAAACCCTTATGCATTGAGATTTATGTTGTTCGGTAATGAGCCAAAATTACGGGGTTTGATAAGATTTATCGTTTCCCTTTATGTTCAGAAAGAGAAATCGCGAGCTCGTTTCATTGCACTTCCTGTTGGCGAAAAATCGCGGAGTTTTTTTCGATTTTCTTTTAGGCACTATGGTGTTCGCGTAAGCGTTTGCCATAGGCGCAGGGGCGGCTGGGGTTCTCCTACCAGCGTTGTTTCGAACTTCAATTTTGTCTTTCGTATCTCCAGACGTTGTTTTGATCTAGCGTTTTGCGGCTATGAGTTAGAGTAATCCGTACGCCCCCCCCCCCCTCCTTCTAGCGCCAAACTGTGAGAACCAAAATCGCACTGTCGATTTACGTTTAAATTTGGAAACTAAGAAAACCCTAATTTCCCAGAGGTCCCGGATCTCTGCGAGAGCCAACGACAAGTGACCAAATATATGCGGAAATCATGAAAAGATAACAAACGAGTTTAGAGAAAACAGTAGATCTTATTTCGAGTCTGCGTAAGAGCGTTGCGATTATTACAAGAGATCATAAAAGCTTTGGCCGCAAAGGCTGTCAGCGAGTTACCTAGTTCTGATGGCCTAAAAGCTCAAATCTAGTTGAGTCGCAGCTCGATAACAAAAGACGAAAAAGATACAGAAATGGTTTTTGGTAATTTCGGACTGAACCTTGTTAAAGGCTGCCTACGTACCCCATTCGAGGATCAAGCCGAACGTAGTTCAATTGATAGAGCTGGACAAGAGATCGAACTGCCTGGGCGAGTTCGTCTAGTAATTGGGTGCCAGTCATAGAAACCGAACTTGTCGAGAATAAAGCCTAATGTTTCTAAGTGCAGAGAATTCCGAGTCTAAAAAGTTCTCTCCCATGCCTCTCACCTAGGACTCCTTATATGCTAGCTCCAAGGTCGGTTTACGCTTTTACTCTTCTGCCCTTAAGCCGTCATAGCATAAAATGGAGATATTCCATTTTTTCCGATCTTCGTAATTATCCTCAAAATTTTGTATTTATCTGTGGAAACTTGACATTTATCCTTCCTTGCACGCCAAGCGTAAACCGTGATACGGTTATGGGCTTGTGGTTAAGGAGTTGTAGGATGGGCCTCGAATCGTGTTTTAGGTCCCTTTGGGCCGTCTTCCGACTCGAAGCGTTTACTGCGACTTCTTTCGATAAGGAACGAACTTTCCACGGTTTTATCCGCAAAGTTTGATTGATGATTTAGAATGGCGGATAACATGAACTGAGTTTGCTACGGTCTTCGGGAGATAGCATCGAAGGATAGACGAGAATTCATGGACTGGTGTCGTATCGACGTTTCGGAAGAGCTCAGTCGCTACGTAGCGACGAGTGGAACGGACGCTCGGTCGCTATGTAGTGACCGAGCTTGGCTCGAGCTTGGTCGCTACGTAGTGACCGAGCGGGATGGATGCTTGGTCGCTACGTAGCGACCGAGCTTGGCTCGAGCTTGGTCGCTATGTAGCAACCGAGCGGGACGGATGCTCGGTCGCTACGTAGCGACCGAGCTTGGCTTGAGCTCGGTCACTACGTAGCGACCGAGCTTGGCTGAGCTCGTAGCGACCGAGCGGGATGGACGCTCGGTCGCTACGTAGCGACCGAGCTGTGTGCATGCTTGGTCGCCGCGCATCGATCGAGCTTGGCTTGTCCGTGGTCCGATTACCGTACTCGAGCTTGTCCGTGGCCGAATTGGATACATGTCTGTTTTCTTCGGACAAACGATATTTAGTGGTTCGATTGAGATTTGAACTAGATTTTACCGCATGGCTCTTTGTAAAGATATCTTTACGAAGATTACTTTTTCGTAAAAACGTTCAGGCATTGATTCCGTCGTGACCAATTTTGTCCCCAACAGAGATCAGAACGTTCTGAAGATTTCAACTGAGGTTCATGTTTTTCACCAAACTGACTAGACTGAGCGGACACTGTACTGGAATGTCCCACATGCATCCGGATGGGAGCTTTGGCTGGAACCATGGCCAGATGATCGATTTCACCGTACTGAATTTTGTATTCACTGTCCTGTTTCCCATTTCATGAGGAACAGTCGAGACGGAATCACATTCGGACACACCAATCATTAGATAGGTCATCGCTATTCATTTCTTGACAGTACCGCACGAACTGCCCGTACAACCAGATTGGAACTTCAGTATTACCCACGACCAGATGATCGAATCTTCCGAACTGAATCTTGGTTTTCCCGACCTGTTTTGCATTCTAAGAAGAATGGTCGAGGCAGATTTCAATTTGATCGAATGGATTTCAAGTTAGGCTGTGCAACTTCATTTCCGGCTAGTTGTGACTGTCCTGATCGCGTACTGGCCCTGTCCGCGAGACATGCTGAAGGTTCATTGAATCTGGACAGTGGAATTTGAAGGGTTCACTTGCAGTCAATGTTAATTTTCGTGCTTGACCAGATCTGGTCAATTTTATGATTTTCTATGTTTAGATTTCCCACATTTTTCTTTAAGTCTTTTGACTAGAACTTCTATATAATGTAACCATCAGATCTGAATAAGATAATTTCGTTTTGCTTTCATTCTTTTGAGTTTATACTCTCATTGTTCTTTGTTTAGAACACTTCTTAGTTTCTTGGTGAGGTTATCTCCAAGTTTCGATCCTTCTTTGTTGGACCGGTGCGTCACATCCGGCAACGATCGAAGTCTGGTAGTATCTTTGGGCTATTTCGCAACCCTTACTGTCACCATTCATACCATCAGTTCTCAATCCTCTCGGATCTGAGTTCATATCAACCTTACCGAAATAGTGATCCTTATTTTGGTTCTATCACAAACGCCACGTCCCGGTTCCAGAATTTTAACTGGATCCTCTTTCGAAGTTCGCGCATAAGCGCTATCAGACGGGTTTCCCCGACTCTTAGGATCGACTAACCCATGTGCAAGTTCCGTTCACATGGAACCTTTCCCCTCTTGCCTTCAAAGTTCTCATTTGAATATTTGCTACTACCACCAAGATCTGCACTGACAGCTGCTCCGCCCGGGTTTGCGCCCTAGGTTTTGCAGCGACCGCCACGCCCTCCTACTCATCACGGCCTGGCTCTTGCCCTGACGGCCGGGTATAGGTCCTGCGCTTCAGCGCCATCCATATTCGGGGCTAGTTGATTCGGCAGGTGAGTTGCTCCACACACTCTTTAGCGGATTTCGACTTCCATGCTCACCGTCCTGCTGTCTTAATCGACCAACACCCTTTGTGGGTTCTAAGTTAGCGACCGTGTTCCAAAGATCGTTGATAGGATGATCTGAGGACTGACTGGCCGGACTGTTGGAACATACTGAATGGGTTTGATGATGCTAGAAAGAGCTGGCCAAAGTTTTAAGGACTTACCGTGGGTGGATGGGAGGTCTTGGTTCGGAAGTTTGATTTGTAGTGGATGGAGCGGAACCCTGTACCCGAATAAAGCTAGGATCTGATCTGTTTTTGAGCCAGACAAAGCTCCATCAGTCGGTCTTATGCTCGGGTTATTGGACAGGTCTTTCGATTTGTGGCACTCAGTAGTGTTTGGCCAGGTCGATGAAAATCCAGGCAAAGCGGTATTTTTGGACAGTAATGGCCGGATCCGGACAAGTGTTGACATGACGGTCGAGCTGGTCGGCTAGACAGCGATTGTCGGAAACCAGATAAGGCGGTTTAGACTGTCGACTAAGCTGAGATGAGCTGATTAAGTAGTATCGGTCTGATTCGGACAACGCGGTTAGAGTTGTCGACTGGATCAGTCAGCTCTAGCTCGAGTTTTGTCTTAAGTAAAACTGGCGGGAACCGTTAAAGTCCATAAAGGGAAAAACTCGTGCTGGCACGCTTTGGAGCGCGGGGTGGCGGTTACGGATGAAGAGCTGCGTGTAAAATAAGCGGGAACGGTTATCTTTGCACTTTCTCGGTCCTAAACTGCCTAAACTGCCCATTTTAATCGTCTCCTTGGTCTTATTTTGCCATTTCTGTACGGGAAACAGAAAGAAAGAACCAGAGAGAAACTCAGAGAGAGAAAAGTCCAATTAAGAGAGAACTTTTGATAGTTGGCTGGATCGATCAAGTCCGAGTCAAGAACGATCGTCTGTGGGGTGAATCCGACTGTCTGAACGTTCGAATATCCGACGGAAACCGCTCAAGAGGTGTCAGAAGAGACCGAATCAAACAGAACATACCGACTCTAAGACAAAGGTCAGTGCGTGACCGTAGCCTATTGTACTGAATCGTACTCTGAATGATAGGAATGTTCTATGTACTGATTGCTTGTCTAATTCAAATTATCTGCTAAGTTCTGGCTTGGTCCGAACAGTCGGGTCCTTCCATCGACGCATCTGGATCAGATTATGCGCCTAGAGCCGTAATTGCCTGTTAGGGCTTGACTGAATCTGATGGCGCGTTGGCTTGGGACGATTGGGTCGGCTAAGTAACTGACTGCTGATAAGCATGTCCGTTTATTGACTGATTGACTCGATTGCTTTACATGTCTGAGTGAGACGGGATGACCGCATCACTAAGCAAACTGTTGCTTATGCCTCCTTGTTGTGGATGCAAATCAGGACCAGACCCGTAAGGGTAAAGACATAGCTTGACCGTGGGACTAAGGCAGGAAGGAAGGATGGAGGATTTGGGTAGATGTAGGACGAGTTTAACTTGTAATAGCTTATGGCAAACTCACTTGTTAACTCGAACCTTAATTAATCTATTCAAATCTTATTATGCTTGCTTGATTGTCTGAAAATGAACTAAAACTCAAAAATAATTCTAAGTAAAGAAAAATAGGAAAACGGCCCAAGTCTGACCGAGGAAGTTGAGCCAGACTCGTACTGATGGTACAAAAAAATTGGTCGGGTCCCTTCAAGTGGTATCAGAGCGGAGTCGGTTCTAGGACAATCTAAGTATAGTGGGTTATTGGGGCAAACCATCCTTCCAAGCCTGATGTCTCGTGGTAAATTCTGTTTTCCGTGTCCTGATCCCAAGTTAGTTTTGACTGACTTGCATGTGGTCTGATTGCAGATGGCAAAAAGTAACCGTAACACAAGAAGGACTGTGAATGAGACCGGTGAGGGGTCTGCGAGCAACATGGCCAGGAATGAAGCTGGTACGAAAGAGGCTCGGAATGCTGCTCAGAATGCAGCAAATTTGAACAATGCTGCAGCCTCTGGTGCTGCTGCTGGAGCTGTTGGATTGGAAGACATGCTGGCTATGTTGGCACAATTCTTGGCAAGGCTGCCTGCTGTGGCGGCACCTCCAGTGGTTCCACCTGTTGTGGACGAGGCAGAGAAAGTGGTGCAAGATGGAGAAGATGCACACGTTGCTAGGAATCCGTCTTATCTCAAGGTCGTGGACCACATGCAGAAACTGGGAACCAAGTTATTTTCGGGTGGTTCCAAACCAGTGGAAGCAGATTAATGGATTGACAGGATAGGCTGGAACTTTAAGTCGATCCGTTGTCCTCTTGCTTACAGGAAGGACATTGCTGTCCACTACTTGGACGGTGATGTCCACACCTGGTGGCGAGGTGTTACTGCCCGGATTGGTGCAGAGCAGTGCACCTGGGCCAACTTTAAGGCCGAGTTCCGTGCGAAGTACTTTCCGCCGGAAGCATTTGACCAACACGAGGGAGCCTTCCTCAGACTAGAACAGGGATCTATGTCTGTAAGGGAATATGAAGTAGAGTTCAACAGCCTCAAGAAGTATGCTGGGTGTGAGGCAGAGTCTGAGATATCCTTGGTCCGTAAATTCATGCGCGGACTTAGGGTTGATCTCCGAACTTGTTGTAAGATCCGTAACTATGATACCGTGGCCGAACTGGTGGAAAAGGCCACGGAGCAGGAAGCGGGAATCAGTGAGGAAGCCAAGTTGTTTGGCACAGTGGCGCATGTCCATCCTGGTAAGCATGTGTGGAAGAATCAAAAGGTGGTGAAGTCTGGCTCTTCCAGCAAGCCGAATGCAACCACTCGCAGTGCGTGTTTGACTTGTGGGAAGATGCACTATGGTGTGTGCTGTGCTGCTACGGGAGCTTGTCACCGTTGTGGAAGTATGGATCACAAGGTGCGGGATTGTCCTGAAGAAGACCAAAGGCCAAAGAGCCAAAATAGGAGTACCGGGGAACGCGTGTGCTACAACTGCAGCGAAACTGGACACTTCAAGAATCAGTGTCCAAAGTGTTGAGTTGAGCTGAATATATGTATGAAGAGCTAAGGAGTTGAAGAGGAAAGGAGATGAGGAAGCTTAAGGGAGTTTAGGGAGAGCATGGTACGGACGTCCGTACAAGGCCGTACAAGCCGTACAGTCCGTACCATCCAGCATCGACCAAGACTTACCTTGCATCAGCCAAGTAACACGGTAACTAAGGTAAAGGGAAGGAACTTACCTTGAGGCATCAGACCGTTTAGGGATAAGGTAGAGCGCGCCTTGACAGGCTGGAACAGCTGGAAAGGCAAGAGCATCTCGGTCCAAGATGCCAGATACTCCGCGCATGTGGAGAAGCTAATTGGCTAGTCCAAATGAGCTTATCCTCTCCTGATTGACCTCACATGCTTTAGTCTTCTCTTGATTTCGAAAACCCTTGTATGCTCACTCTATATATTGTAACTCATCAACCCTAATGAAGATTAAGCAGTTTGAGTCTCTCTAATCTCTTAGACACTATGGTTACTCTTAGACACTAAACGGCTCTATCTAGTCTCCTAATCTTTCACAAACTTCTCTTAATCACTTCCTAAACACTCTCTTTATTCTGATTACTCTAAGGATCTCTTAATCTCATATGGTATCAGAGCCAGGTTCATTTGAATCTGGGGTTTGATCTTTAGAGAGTTACAAGCTAAACGTCTTTGAAGCTACACGCGAGTAGTCTTGAAGGTGTTGAAGCTGTGTTCCGTTCTAGTTGAAGCTGTGCTACGTTCTGTTGGTTTGCGTGATTCTAGACTCAAGGTTGGTGTGTACGAGATCCAAGATTCAAGTTTTCAAGTCAAGCAAAGATGGAACATGGGATGAACATGAGGATGAAGGTAGCGGTTACTTTCAAAGGTAGCAACTACCTTGTGTGGTCTCGGATGGTGAAGACTGCGGTGGGAAGTAAGGGTTTGTGGGGGCACATCACAACAGGGGAGGCTCCGAAACTCATTACTCAGGGAGGAGATCAAGAAGAGGTCTCCAATGAAGCGGCTGTGGAGAAATGGCAACAAGAAGACATGCTGGTGATGACGGTTCTACACGCATCCTTGGACCCAGCTATCTTGGATGCCTACAGCTACTGTGAATCAGCCAAGGAGCTGTGGGACACGCTGAAGAAGGTGTATGGGAACACTTCCAACCTCAGCCGTGTGTTTGAAGTGAAGCTAGCGATCAACCGTCTTGCACAAGAGGACATGGAGTTCACTAAGCACTTGGGGAGGTTCAGGTCCTTATGGTCAGAGCTGGAGATGCTGAGGCCGAGCACAACTGATCCAGATCAGCTGAATGAGAGGCGCGAGCAAGACAAGGTCTTTGGGCTGCTTCTCACACTGAACCCGGCCTACACCCAGCTCATCCAGCACATGTTAAGGTCAGACAAGCTTCCGGACCTTGAGGAGGTGTGTGCACAAATCCAAAGGGAGCAGGGATCCATGGGTTTGTTTGGAGGAAAGGGGGAGCTCTCTCTTGCCAATCAAGCAGCTCATGAGGATTCAACCGAGGCTCCACAAGCAAACAAGGCATCTCACGGGAAGTACGAGGACAGGAAGTTCAATGGCAACTGTGATCATTGCAAGAAGCATGGTCATAAGAAGAGCCAATGCTGGATACTGCACCCACACCTCAAGCCGGCCAAGTTCATGAAGGAGCGTGAGGGAAGGGCAAATGTGACTGAAGGTTCAAGCGGAGCTGGCACAAGCAAGATCAGTGAAGTGGATGGGCTTGGAGGCAATGATGGGAATGGGAAGTCTCTGGTGGCTTACACAGGCGCCTCAAGCTCCCGCAGCAATGATGACTACATCAAGAGATCAGACCTTGATGCCCTCTTCAAAATGCTAAAGGAAAACGGTAACACTTACGGTTATTCCTTTGGAGCTTCTATGATTGCATATAAGGATGATCACTTGATTAGAGAACTAGTAGAACGGTTAGAAGCTAGGAATGAGTATAGACATGCTCACATTGCTAGAACTGATAAGATGCATCCATCACTTAGTAATCTATGCCATAATGCTAAACGAGTAGGTAAACCATTGATTGTTGATTCTGGTGCATCACATCATATGATAAGTGATGAAAACTTGATTAAGGATATAGAACCTACACATGGGCATGTGATGATAGCAAATGGGGATAAGATACCCATTAGAGGAATAGGAAAGCTTAAGCTGTTTAACAAAGAATCTAGAGCTTTTTACATGCCTGAATTCACATCAAACCTATTATCAGTGAAGAAATGTACTAATGATTTACAATGCAATGTTATCTTTAGTCCTAATGATGTGAAGTTTCAGGATATTGAGAGCAGCAGATTGATTGGGAAAGGGGTGACTAAGGGAGATCTCTATATGCTTGAAGAACTCACTTCTGTTCCTGATTATAGTTGCTCGTTTACTTCTGCTTCTTTGTTGAATAAAAATGCATTGTGGCATGCTAGAGTAGGACACCCTCATGTTAAAGCTTTGAACTTAATGGTACCAGGTGTTGTGTTTGAGAATAAAGATTGTGAAGCTTGCATTTTAGGCAAGCATTGTAGAACTGTGTTTCAAAAGTCTACTACCGTTTATGATAATTGCTTTGATCTAATTCATTCAGATGTATGGACTGCCCCTTGCTTATCTAGAGATAGTTATAAGTATTTTGTCACATTCATTGATGAAAAATCCAAATACACCTGGTTAACCTTAATTCAGACCAAAGATAGGGTACTTGATGCATTTAGGAACTTTCAAACTTATGTAACTAACCATTATCATGCTAAGATTAAAATTTTGAGATCAGATAATGGAGGAGAGTACACGAGTCATGCATTCAAGCAACACCTATCACAACATGGGATCCTACATCAAACAAGCTGTCCTTATACTCCACAGCAAAATGGAGTGGCTGAGAGGAAGAATAGGCATCTCATGGAAGTGGCAAGGTCACTTATGTTTCAGAGTAATGTTCCAAAGAGATTTTGGAGTGATGCGGTTGCCACTGCTTGTTACCTGATAAACAGAACTCCAACCAAAGTTCTGAATGAGAAGGCTCCATTTGAAGTTCTGAACAGGTACAAGCCAGCTCTTGATTACTTGCGAGTCTTTGGATGCCTATGCTTTGTCCTCAAACCAGGAGAGATGATC
Organism: Brassica napus; assembly: GCF_020379485.1. Classification (NCBI taxonomy): domain Eukaryota; kingdom Viridiplantae; phylum Streptophyta; class Magnoliopsida; order Brassicales; family Brassicaceae; genus Brassica; species Brassica napus. The sequence goes on from NW_026014509.1 coordinate 250,788, forward strand.
AACAAGCTAGAAGCAAGAAGCACTAAGGCTGTGTTCATAGGATACTCAGCTACACAGAAAGGATACAAATGCTATGATCCTATAGCAAGGAGAGTTCTTGTATCTAGAGATGTGAAGTTCTTGGAAGATAGAGGATACTATGAAGAAAAGAATCAAGAAGACCTGAAGGACTTAACATCAGACAAGGCCACCACCTTGCGGATCATTCTTGAAGGTCTTGGAATCAGTACATCCCAGGATCCGAGGAATCACGCAACTACACCTCCTGAAGTTGGTTCACCATCCCACCTTGATCATGAGGGAGGAGAGGAGCATGAGGAGCCTATGCAAGAGGCCAACCAAGATGAAGGAGGAGTAGAGAATGAAGGAGAAGAGAGCATAGGCTCGGATGGTCATGGACATGATCATGGTGTGACACAAACACCTTCTCAAGATGAAGTGGTAGAAGAACAACAGGAAGAAGAACCGGTTGTGCAGCCACTAAGAAGGAGTACAAGGATAAGGAAGGATCCTTCCAGTTGGGTAAACACGAGAGTGTACTACAATGCCCAAGCTGTGGAGCATCCTTCTCAAGCCGTGTGCTCCTTTGCTCAATATCCAGAAGCACATTGCGCTTCATGGTAAACTTGGATGAGAATCACATCCCAAGAAGCTATGAAGAAGCAATGAAAGATAAAGAATGGAAGGAATCAGTTGGAGATGAGGCAGGAGCGATGATCAAGAATGATACATGGTATGAGAGTGAGTTACCAAAAGGGAAGAAGGCTGTGACTAGTAGATGGATATTCACAATCAAGTACAAAGCGGATGGAAAGGTTGAGAGGAAGAAGTCAAGGCTAGTTGCAAGAGGTTTCACTCAAACTTATGGAGAAGATTACATAGAAACCTTTGCACCAGTAGCTAAACTCCACACAATCCGGATTGTACTAAGCTTGGCTGTGAATCTTGGATGGGGGTTATGGCAAATGGATGTGAAGAATGCGTTTCTACAAGGTGAACTTGAGGATGAAGTGTATATGCATCCACCTCCAGGCCTTGAACACTTAGTGAAGAGTGGAAATGTGTTGAGACTGAAGAAAGCCATCTATGGCTGAAGCAATCACCAAGAGCTTGGTACAACAAGTTGAGCACTACTCTGAATGGCCGAGGCTTCAAGAAGTCTGAACTAGATCACACCCTCTTCACACTCACGACTCCCTCAGGTATGATTGCACTCCTTGTGTATGTTGATGATATCATTATCACAGGGAGTGATAAGGAAGGTATCATAGCAACCAAGGAGTTTCTTAAATCCATGTTTGAGATTAAAGACTTGGGAGAAATGAAATACTTCTTGGAATTGAGATATGTAGATCCAAGGAAGGTTTGTTCATGTCCCAAAGGAAGTATACACTTGATCTTTTGAAAGGTGCAGGTGCTTATGGAGGCAAGACAGCAAGGATGCCTATGGAGGATGGCTACAAAGTCCCACGAGAGGGGGAGATTGAAGACAGCAAACCTTATCAGGATCCTAAACTCTATAGAAAACTAGTTGGCAAATTGATTTATCTCACTATAACTAGACCTGACATTTGTTTTGCTGTGAATCAGGTGAGTCAACACATGCAAGTGCCTAAGGAACATCATTGGCGCATGGTGGAGAGGATCTTGATGTATCTCAACGGCTCACCTGATCAAGGAGTATGGATGGGCTGCATGGAAGCACTGAAGTGGTGGGATACTGTGATGCGGATTGGGCTGGTGATAGAGCAGACAGGAGATCAACCACAGGCTATTGCACATTCATTGGAGGCAACTTGGTGACTTGGAAGAGCAAGAAGCAGAAGGTAGTGTCATGTTCAAGTGCAGAAGCCGAGTATAGAGCCATGCTGAAGCTCACCAACGAGTTGGTATGGATCAAAGGCATCTTGAAGCACTTGGAGATTGATCAAGCAACTCCAATGACAATGCATTGTGACAATCAAGCTGCCATCCACATTGCATCCAACTCGGTGTTTCATGAGAGGACCAAGCACATTGAAGTTGATTGTCACAAGGTGAGGCAGATGATTGTGCTAGGGGTGATCTTGCCATGTTACACAAGGAGTGAAGATCAGCTAGCGGATGTGTTCACCAAGGCTGCAAGACAGAAGACAATGGAGTCCATTCACATCAGGTTGGGCCTCATTGATCTTGGGAAGAGAAGGAGCTAATCCCCTTAGCTGCAAGGTCTTTACTCTTTTTCCCTCATCAAAGTTTTATCCCATTGGTTTTCTTTGGTGAGGTTTTTAATGAGGAAGATCTTGTGGCTGTCCAAGCTTAGACTTATACAAAGCTAGCTTGAGGAGGAGGGGGAGTGTTGAGTTGAGCTGAATATATGTATGAAGAGCTAAGGAGTTGAAGAGGAAAGGAGATGAGGAAGCTTGAGAGAGTTTAGGGAGAGCATGGTACGGACGTCCGTACAAGGCCGTACAAGCCGTACAGTCCGTACCATCCAGCATCGACAAGACTTACCTTGCATCAGCCAAGTAACACGGTAACTAAGGTAAAGGGAAGGAACTTACCTTGAGGCATCAGACCGTTTAGGGATAAGGTAGAGCGCGCCTTGACAGGCTGGAACAGCTGGAAAGCAAGAGCATCTCGGTCCAAGATCCAGATACTCCGCGCATGTGGAGAAGCTAATTGGCTAGTCCAAATGAGCTTATCCTCTCCTGATTGACCTCACATGCTTTAGTCTTCTCTTGATTTCGAAACCCTTGTATGCTCTCTCTATATATTGTAACTCATCAACCCTAATGAAGATTATGCAGTTTGAGTCTCTCTAATCTCTTAGACACTATGCTTTTCTCTTAGACACTAAACGGCTCTATCTAGTCTCCTAATCTTTCACAAACTTCTCTTAATCACTTCCTAAACACTCTCTTTATTCTGATTACTCTAAGGATCTCTTAATCTCATACAAAGGACGCACAATCTGCTGGGAAGCGTCCGAGTGATGGGCCTCAGCCGGCTGCAAGAGGCAGGCTATCATGCGCGGGTGTACACCATTGGGATGAATCATCGGACCCAAGCACGTCTCATCCCCATCACTGGTGAGTCATCCTATCTCTCACCTTTGCCTTAAGAATTTCTGTGTGAAATTGCTTGTTTGTAGAGTAGGTCCTTAGTGTTCCGGGTGAATATGTAGGGACATTAGTCATGGGTGGAGTGGAGCCCATGTTCTGTTTGATTCTGGTGCATCTCACTGCTTTGTGCAACCCGAGATGATTGGAATTGGGAATTTCAGAAAGACCGAAGAAGAAGTAAGACCGGTTTGGGCGGCTGGTGTCAGATTATGTACACTTCAGGAAAAATCTGAAACGTTCTGTGTTTATCGGGGGAGTGTGTGAAGGGGGAGTGAAAGTGAACAGCCAGCCGACTTGGTCATTTGCCCAGTGAAATCATACGATGTGTGATCCTTGGAATGGATTGGCTGAGTAAATACAAGGCACATCTTGATTGTCATCGTGGCCGAGTTCAGTTTGAAATCGGCAATGGAAAGCTTGTCTATCAAGGGCTCAGACCGACCAATGGGAGTCTGATCATTTCAGCACTTCAATCAAAACGAATTCTGAAAAAAGGGTGTGAGGCCTATCTGGCTTCAATCACGACTGTGGAAGTCGGACCTGATGCTGAGTTGGAAGGGATTCCAATTGTAAAGGAGTATGATGATGTGTTCGAATCCTTGACAGGATTACCACCGGACCGTTCTTATCCTTTCATGATTGAGCTTGAGCCAGGCACAATACCAATCTCGAAAGCTCTATATCGGATGGCTCCGGCTGAAATGTCGGAAATGAGAGAAGAAACAGTTGGATGAATTGGGGGGGGGGGAGAAAGGTTTGTGCGACCAAGCAGCTCGCTTGGGGCGCACCAGTCTTGTTCGTGAAGAAGAAAGATGGTAGCTTCAGACTATGCATCGACTACAGGGGGATTAACAGAGTCACAGTGAAGAACAAGTACCCTCTCCCAAGGATAGGTGGTTATTGAACCAACTCCAAGGTGCTACTTGTTTTCTCAAAGATTGATTTAACTTCGGGATACCATCAGATTCAATTGGTGAGGAGGATATCCGTAAGACAGCTTTCAGATAAAGAATATGGTCACTATGAGTTCGTGGTCATGCCGTTCGGACTGACCAACGCCCCTGCAGTGTTTATGAAGATGATGAATAACGTTTTTTAGAGACTACCTGGATGAATTCGTTATTGTCTTCATAGACGACATCTTGATCTACTCAAGAATCAGGAAGAGCACAAGCAACATTGAGGATGGTTTTGGATAAACTGCGGGGAACATAAGTTGTATGCCAAGCTTAGCAAATGCAGTTTCTGGCAAAAAGAAATTGATTTCTTGGGTCATGTGGTGTCAGACAGGGAGTGTCTGTCGACCCAGAAAAGATCAAAGCCATTGCGGACTGGCCAAAACCAAGGAAGGAACCCAACGGAGATCAGGAGTTTTCTTGGACTGGCTGGATACTACAGGCGTTTTGTTAAGGGATTTGCTAGCATGGCTCAGCCGTTGACAAAGTTGACTGGGAAATATGTTCAGTTTGTGTGCACAGAAGACTGTGAAGTGAGTTTCAGCAAACTCAAGGAGATGTTGACCACTACTCCAATATTGGCTCTTCCAATGGACAACGAGCCATATGTGGTCTACACAGATGCATCCAAAGTTGGACTTGGGTGCATTCTGATGCAACAAGGCAAAGTGATCGCGTATGCGTCTAGATAGCTAAGGAAGCACGAAGGAAACTATCCAAACACGACTTGGAAATGGCTGCTGTTGTGTTTGCGTTGAAGATATGCGATCTTACCTCTATGGTGCCAAGGTCAAGTCTTCACGGATCATAAGAGTTTGAAGTGTATATGTTCACTCAACCAGAGCTGAACCTTAGACAGAGAGGTGGTGGATGAAAACTGCTTGTGGATTATGACTTGGATATTGCCTACCATCCGGGAAAGGCAAATCTAGTCGCGGATGCCTTGAGCAGGAAGACAGTAGCTTCAGCTTCAGAGAAAGACATGCATGAACTGGTTCACATGGTGGGGATCCTTACGATTAGCCGCTTTGACCGATGAAAGTGGAAACAGTTGGGTCTTGGTGCAGTGGATCAGGCGGACTTGTTGTCAAGAGTTCGCCTTGCTCAGGAAAAGGATGATGATCTGATCAGAGCTTCAAAGAATGAGAAGACAGAGTATCAGACTTCAAACAATGGGACAATTTTGGTTAATGGTCGGGTTGTGTGTTCCTAACGACAAAGGATTGCGGGATGAGATCCTAAAGGAAGCACATCAGTCAAAGTTTTCGATACATCCAGAAGCCAACAAGATGTACCGAGATTTGAAGATTACTATCATTGGGTTGGAATGAAAGCGTGATGTTGCAAAATGGGTAGCTGGGTGCCCAATCTGCCAGATGGTTAAGGCAGAAAACCATGTTCTGAGCGGGACTACTTCAGAGTTTACCCATTCCAGAATGGAAGTGGGATATGATCACGATGGACTTCGTGACTGGCTTGCCAATGAGGAATGGCAAAGGACGCTATCTGTGGTGATAGTGGACAGATTGACCAAGTCTGCGCATTTCTTGGCAATCAACAAGACAGACAATGCAGCAGTGCTAGCAGTGCTAGCCAGGTTATATGTTTAACAGATCGTCAGAGTTCATGGGTTCTCGGTAAGCATAGTGTCAGACCGACACTCCAAGTTTTATTCAGCCTTTTGAAGGGCGATGCAGAAGTCGATGGGGACCAAGGTCCATATGAGTACAGCATACCATCCACAAACGGATGGACAATCAGAAAGGACAATCCGAACACTTGAAGACTTGCTGCGGATCTTTGTGTTCTGGACTGGGGAGACAAATTGGATAAATACTTGCATCTGCCGAGTTCTCATTCAAACAACAGCTATCATGCAAGCATTGGAATGTTCCTACGAGGAATTATACGGACGTCGTCGTGTAGGACACCGCTATGCTGGAACCAAGTGGGGGGAGCGCAGCATATTTGGCCGAGATTTTGGGAGGAGACAACTGAAAGAATCCGAGTCTTGAAACTGAAGATGAAAGAGTCTCAGGACAGACAGAAGAGTTATGCAGACAGACGTAGAAAAGAACTTGAGTTTGAAGTAGGGGACATGGTATATCTAAAAACCGTCACCTACAAAGGCAAGGACCAATCCTCAAAGAATGCCAAGCTGAGTCCAAGATACATGGTGCCGTACAAGACCCTGGAAAGGATAAGGTCACGACAAACTGGAACTGCCTTCATCGATGCCTTAGTTCCATAACGTGTTCCATGTATCCTTGCTGCGAAAATGCATAAGGAATCAAGACAATGTGGTTTCTGAACTACCTCTGACTTGAGAGAAAACCTTATGTGGAGGGACAACAATCCAGATCATTGGTAGGAAAACCAAACCTGAAGGCAGAAAGAATATCAAAATGATCCGTCATTTGGGACTGCGATGGAGAAGAGAAACGACTTGGGAGCCAGAGGCGAGAATGAAAGCTAAGTTTCCAAGTGGTTTGACAAACTCAAGGAAGATTCCGGAAGAAAGACTCGAGGACGAGTCTGAGCAAGTGGGGGGAAACTTGTAGCGACCGTGTTCCAAAGATCGATGATAGGATGATCTGGGACTGACCTGGCCGGACTATTGGAACATACTCAATGGGTTTGATGATGCTAGAAAGAGCTGGCCAAAGTTGTAAGGACCTACCGTCGGTGGATTGAGGGGAGTTCTTGGCTTCGGAAAAGTCTAGGATCTGATCTGTTTTTGAGCCAGACAAAGCTCCATCAGTCGGTCTTACGCTCGGGGTTATTGGACAGGCCGTTTGATTTGCAGAACTCAGTAGTGTTCGGCCAGTTCAATGAAAATCTAGGCAAAGCAAGTTTTTCGGCCAGCAATGGCTGGATCCAGACAAGGGTTGTCGGATTCGACATGACGTTGAGCTGGTCGGCTAGACATCGATTGTCGGAAATCAGACAAGGCGGGGTTAAGACTGTCGACTAAGCTGAGATGAGCTGATTCAGTAGTATCGGTCTGATTCGGACAAGGCGGTTGGTTAGAGTTGTCGACTGGATCAGTCAGATCTAGCTCGAGTTTTGGCTAAATTAAAACTGGCGGGGGGGAAACAGGGTAAAGTCCGAAAAAAATTGAAAAACTCGCGCTGGCACCCTTTGGAGCGAGGTTTGTGGTGGAGGGGTGGCGGATGAAGAGAAGAAATGCATGAAAATGAAAGCGCGGGAACGGTTATCTTTGCACTTTCTCGGCCTAAACTGCCCAACTGCCCATTTTGATCGTCTCCAGGTCTTATTTCGCCATTTCTGTACGGGAAACAGAATGAGAGAACCAGAGAGAAACTTAGAGAGAGAAAGTCGATAAGAGAGAACTTTTGATATTTGGCTGGATCGATCAAGTCCGAGTCACGAACGATCGTTTGTGGGGTGAATCCGACTGTCTGAACGTTCGAAGATCCAACTGAAACCGCTCAAGAGGTGTCAGAAGAGACTGAATCAAACAGAAGATACCGACTCTAAGACAAAGGTGAGTGCGTGACCGTAGCCTATTGTACTGAATCATAGTCTGAATGATAGGAATGTTCAATGTATTGATTTCTTATCTAATTCGAATTATCTGCTAGTTCTGGCTTGGTCCGAACAGTCGGTTCCTTCCATCAACGCATCTGGATCAGATCATGCGCCTAGAGCCGTAATGGCCTGCTAGGGCTTGACTGAATCTGATGGCGCGTTGGCTTGGGACGATTGGGTCGGCTAAGTAACTGACTGATGATAAGCATGTCCATTATTGACTGATTGACTCGATGCTTTACATGGCTGAGTGAGATGGATGACCGCATCACTAAGTGACTGGTGCTTATGCCTCCTTGTTTTGGATGCAGATCAGGGACCAGCCCGTAGGGTAAAGGCATAGCTTGACCGCGGGACTCAGGAGGAAGGAAGGATGGGGGGATTTGGGTAGATGTAGGATGAGTTTAACTTGTAATAGCTTATGGCAAACTCACTTGTTAAATCGAACCTCAATAATCTATCAAATCTTATTATGCTTGCTTGAGTCTGAAAACAAACTAAAACTCGAAAAAAATTCTAAGTAAAGAAAAATTTGGAAAATGGCCAAGTTTTGATCGAGGAAGTTTAGCCAGACTCGTATTGATGGTATGAAAAAATGGGTCGGGTCCTTTCACAGAGCCCGTGTTGACATTTTATCTAATAAATGCATTCGTTCCAGAAGTCAGGGTTTGTTGCACGTATTAGCTCTAGAATTACTATGGTTATCTAGTAGTAGTTACCATCAAAAAACCAACTATAACTGATGTAATGAGCCATCGCAGTTTCACTGTCTGAATTCGTTAATACTTACACATGCATGGCTTAATCTTTGAGACAAGCATATGACTACTGGCAGGATCAAACAGTAGCATTCATAAATCAGGCAAGACCACGTCATATTACCACAAACACATTGAAAGGGGGAACAGATGCAGACTTGACCGTCATCTTTTGTCCTGGAGACAAACGTGCTTAGCGGACAGAATTTCTTCGAGTCACCGCCATAATAGTTCCGCAACCGAGATCTCAGCAAACAGCTTTTCATTCCCTTTGCGAACAATGCATAAATTATGCAAAGACGCAAGGATCACAATGTCGGCTTATGTGTTCACGACTTCCAACTGAGGAATGCCGCAAATAACATTTTAAGCAAAGCTTAACATTCTTCTTTCCAGATTGGTACGCAACACAGGCCCCGGAGCAGTTCAACAAGCATAAAACTATGCTAGTGAAGAAACTGAGGAGATAGTTGGTCTGTAGTTGGGTGCGCGAGCACAGAGCCTACAAACACAAGCTATCCCATCACCACTCATACGCCGAATGTTCATTTGCCCCTCTAACATAAATCTTTCCAACCACTCTTGAGATGTAATCAAAAGAGCAACTGGAATTGACGTGAAAGCAGGCGAAGACCACACAAGCGCGAAAATTTGAAGTTAGGGGCAAAACGGTCCGCCGGAAAATTCACCGAAAAGTTATCGGAAAATTCCACGGAGAACAATCCGGCCATCGACCTCACCCAACCCTACATACCCTACCCCTTCGGGTACTGACGGGAGGCTCAGAAGAGTGCATTACTCCTATATAACAAAACACTTTTTTCAGTCTGTCACCAGTAGACATTGGTTGTGTTCTGGGAGTATTTTAAATGTAAAAAAAAACTTCGAATTTGAATAGATTTTCTGCATACTTCATAAGAATGGTTAAATCTATGGTATGGTAAATTTTCATGATTTTCGTTTGCTTCGAACCATTAATTTTGCATGCTCCAAAGTTCGGGGTTTCGTGGTCTAAACGGATGTCTACAGCAACTGTTGATCAACACTTGACATCCTAAACTCTTTATTGACATATGTTCGATGTTTTCCGGCCACCATGGCCGGATCCAGACAAGTGTTGTCGGATTCGGACATGACGGTTGAGCTGGTCGGCTAGACAGCGATGTCGGAAATCAGACAAGGCGGTTAAGACTGTCGACTAAGCTGAGATGAGCTGATTCAGTAGTATCGGTCTGATTCGGACAAGGCGTTTAGAGTTGTCGACTGGATCAGTCAGATCTAGCTCGAGTTTGGCTAAAAGTAAA